>NC_066557.1:2866393-2938893 GCF_024679095.1 Eriocheir sinensis
TAACAAGTTCAGAAGAGCAGTCAGCGTGGAAATATCGATAGAAGATAGAAAGAGAGGCACCATGGCGGCGGAATTTGAAAGGTAGAAGACTGTCAGTATGAGGAGGGGAGGTGATGAGACGAAGAGCCTTTGACTCTACTCTGTCCAAGAGAGCTGTGTGAGTGGAGCCCCTCAACACATGTGATGCATACTCCATACGAGGGCGGACAAGGCCCCTGTATATGGACAGCGTCTGTGCGGGGGAGAAAAACTGGCGGAAACGATACAGAACGCCCAACCTCGAAGAAGCTGATTTAGTGAGAAAGGAGATATGGAGTTTTCAGTTGATATTTTGAATTAAGGATAGACCGAGGATGTTTAGCGTAGGATAAGGTGACAGTTGAGTGTTGTCGAAGAATAGGGGATAGGTGTTTGGAAGATTGTGTCGAATTGATAGGTGAAGAAATTGAGTTTTTGAGGCGTTGAAGGACACCAGGTTCTTCTTGCCCCAATCGGAAATGATAATAAGGTCTGAGGTTAAGCGTTCTGCAGCCTGGAATCGTCTATTTCCTCTTGAGTTGGCCTTCTATCAAAAGAAGTTGAGTAATGCAGAGTAGAGTCATCGACGTAAGAATAGAAAGGACAGTTCGTTTTGGAAAGAAGGTCATCAATGAACAACAGAAAGAGAGTGGGAGATAGAACAGAGCCCTGAGGAACAACACTGTTGATGGGTTTAGGAGAAGAACAGTGACCGTCTACCACAGCAGTGATAGATCGGTCGGAGAGGAAACTGAAGATAAAGGTACAGATAGAAGGATAAAAACCGTAGGAAACATGGAAACATGGAAACGCAGGCAACAGAAAGCCTATTGGCTCATTACGAGTTGTGCCCTTTCAGGATTTAATCTGCCTGACAGCCTGGGCCTGGGGAGCAGATGAAAGCACCTCGACATTGAGGAGCAGATGAAAGCGCCTCGATATTGAGGAGATGAAAGCAACTCAATATTCAGTTTACCCGACACGCAGCGAAGTGACGGTCGATTCTCTATTTGAAGGAGTTGATAGTATTCGCATTTACTACTTCTGAAGGAAGATTGTTCCAGTGACGGATGACTCGGTTTGAAAAGAAACTCCTTCCGATGTCTGTGTTACATCGACTAGACTGAATGGGTAAACCGTTATTTCTAGTTCTTAGGTTGGTTTGCATTCAAAGAAATTGGAGTAATCGACGTTATTAATTTTTTCAGATACTTGAAGACTTGAATCATATCTCCTCGTAGCGTCTTCTCTAATGTGTAAAGAGATTGAGTCGCTTGAGTCGTTCCTCTTAAGGTTGGTATCATTTTCGTGGCGCGTCGTTGAATCCTTTCCAGTAAATCAATGTCCTTTCTGTAATTAGGAGACCAGAACTGTACTGCATACTCGAGGTGCGGTCTTACCATGGAATTATACACGGATAGCATCACGTCTCGTTTTACACTCGAAGTTCCTCGCTGAGCATAGTGTTGGCTTTGTTGTATGCTTTTTAGTGTGATTCGCGTGTTTCAGGTCACTGCTGATAGTGACTCCAAGATCCTTTTCCTCCTGCATCGCTTGCAGAGGTCCCATTCATGATGTATGTGGTTACTATTTCTGGACCCAATGTGCATGACTTTGCATTTGTCAACATTAAAGGACATTTGCCATTTTTCCGACCATTCGATAATGTGATTGAGGTCTTTCTGAATGATTTCGCAGTCGGTCTTTGTGGGCCCTCCCCCACCTTAGTGTCATCAGCAAATTTCGATATTGTGGATTTCAGTCCTGATTCGAGGTCGTTGATATATATGATGAAGAGAATGGGTCCCAGCACTGACCCTTGAGGCACTCCACTAGTGACTGGAAGCCAATCGGAAGGCTGTCCGTTGAGTAGTACTCGTTGTTTTCTGTCGGTGAGCCAATCTCTTATCCACGCGATCAGATTGGCTCCAATGCCCGCCGAGTGCAGTTTCTTAAGGAGTCGCTCGTGCGGTACCTTGTCGAAGGCTTTCTGAAAGTCCAGGTATATAACATCACTGGGGATGTGGGCATCCCAGTTCTTATATATACCTTGGAAGAAGTCTAATAAATTCGTTAGGCAGGAGCGCTTGTTTCTGAAGCCATGCTGGGTGTCGGAGATTACATTATTGTCTTCTAGAAAATTAACAAGTTTGTCTCTAATAATCTTTTCGAGTATTTTTCCTGCCACTGATGTCAAACTTATGGGCCAGTTTGGAAACCAAAGATTTGTGCCAGACCCTATCAAAGGTTTTTGATATGTCTAACGCAACAGCAAAAGTTTCACCGAAACGGCTAAGCGAGGATGACCAAGAGTCAGTTAGGAAAGCAAGAAGATCACCAGTAGAACGCCCCTTGCGGAACCCATACTGGTCAGAAGTAGATAGATGCTTAAGAAACTTCCGGTTAAGGATTGATTCAAAAGTTTCAGATAGACAATAAAAGTAAAGCTATAGGACGATAGTTTGAGGAATTGGAACGGCCACCCTTCTTAGGCACAGGCTGTACGAAGGCGTACTTCCAGCAGGAAGGAAAGGTAGATATTGACAGGCAGACCCGAAAGAGTTTGACCAGGCAGGGTGTCAGCACGGAAGCACAGTTTTTAAGGACAATAGGAGGCACTCCATCAGGTCCATAAGCCTTCTGAGAGTTGAGGCCACAGAGGGCATAGAAAACATGATTCTTAAGAGTAGTAGTAGTAGTAGTAGTAGTAATAGTAGTAGTAGTAGTAATAGCAACAGCAGCAGCAGCAATAGTAGTAGTAGCAGTAATAGCAACAGCAACAGCAGCAATAGTATTAGTAGAAGTAGAAGTAATAGTAGTAGTAGTAGTAGAAGTAGTAGTAGTAGTAGTAGTAGTAGTAGTAGTAGAAATAGTAGTAGTAGTAGTAGTAGTAGTAGCAGAAGTAGTAGTAGTAATAATAGTAGTAGAGAGAGAGAGAGAGAGAGAGAGAGAGAGAGAGAGAGAGAGAGAGAGAGAGAGAGAGAGAGAGAGAGAGAGAGAGAGAGAGAGAGAGAGAGAGAGAGAGAGAGAGAGAGAGAGAGAGAGAGAGAGAGAGAGAGAGAGAGAGAGAGAGAGAGAGAGTAGGGCCAAATATGCCTGGAAATTCATTAAATATTAAACAGAGTCAGCAATTATCACGAGAAGGCTGAGTGTGTGTGTGAAGCGGCGACAGGGGTAACGCATTAGTGGTGCCGCGGGGGGACGGGTGGCGGGTGGGCGGTGGTGGTGGTACTGCCGGGGGTAGAGGGTGTTAGTGGGGGTAGGGAGGAATGAATATAACTGGAATTACTGTTACTGTTACTGCTATTTCTTCTACTACTACTATCTACTTCTACTACTTCTACTACTAGTAATAATACTGCTACTATTACTACTACTACAACTACTACTACTACTACTACTACTACTGCTACTACTACTGTTATTACTACTACTACTACAACTCACTAATTTTTATGCATCTTTTAATGGCATTTTTAGAGATTTTAAATCTGCTGATAAAGACACACATTTATTTCTTTATAAATCATATTGTTTACCTGATAACGGACTTCCTTTATGAAACTTTCACTCCTCTTTAAATTCTAAATCTTTTAAATTTTTGAGATTGCTTTTAGTAAGGCACTGAAAAGACTTTGTGAAGTTCCTGTGTTTGCCAGCAGTCACATCACGGCAGCTCGCTGTCACCAATTGCTTTTTAAGCACCACACTGCATTTGTGCAGGCCAGATATTGTAAGAGGCTGCACAGGTCACTTAATCCTCTTGTTAGGCATAATTTACCTGTTTTTAAGGAGGGCTTTTTATGCAGCATATATTTAAATATTTTTATAATGTGTATGATGTAAATATTATTCATGAAGATTTAGATATCTTAAGATGTCGTGTTGAAGACAGGTGCACGCCCTGTATGTTTTATGGCTATTAATTGAATATCTTTAGGTACCCGTGATTTATGATAATATCAACTATGTATATAAGATTTTATGATTATTTGATTTCACGGAACAAACATTTTTTTATATTTAATTATGTAATACAACTGTGCATATATCCTGTATTAGGAAATAAAGACTGCTACTACTACTACTACTACTACTACTACTACTACTAATACCACCACCACTACTATCATATTATGATTACTACTACTACTAAAAATAATAATTATACTATATTATATGTTCCTTTTACTCTTAATATAAAAGGAATAATGCGCGTCAATGTAATAATCTCTCTCTCTCTCTCTCTCTCTCTCTCTCTCTCTCACCTTAATATGCTGGCTGGGTGTTGCTGTTGATGAACCGCCACTCTGGAATGTCGATCCACCGCCACCACTCCCTCCACCTCCTCCACCTCCTCCACCACCGCCGCCGCCGCCACACCTACAAAACACGACGTAAACTGGGTTAGTAAATTTTTCCCACCTGCGCCACACTCCGTAAAGGGGATCGCGTCCTCTATGTCATGACTAAGAGGGTTGGCGCGGGAAAATATGTGAGGAAAAGGGAAATTCTAATGGTACTACTGTTACTGGGGCCTGCTGCTACTACTACTACTACTACTGCTACTACTACTTCTACTACTATTATTACAACAAGAAGAATTACTAATACTTCTTTACTAATGCGTAGTTACTTTTCCGCCTCCCACTACTACTTTTGCTATAATTACTACTATTATTAGCAACAATTACTACTCCTAATTCTACTCAGTTCAACTACATTACTATTATTTCTCCTTTCCTCCTCCTTCTCCTACTCCTCCTCCCACTACTACTACTACTACTACTACCACTACTACTACTACTGTACTACTATTTTCTTAAGAACCAACTCCTATTTAACAGGAAAAAGGAAAAAGTGACAAGCGGAGCAGAAAAAGGAGAGAAATATAAACTAAGAGAAAATACACATAAATGGAAATTGGAAAGGAAGTAAACACGCAAAGAAGAATGAATATATAAAGGTAGATATGCTAATTTATGTCACTACTTCTGCTAGGACTAAAGTGCCACGCAAGTTACTTCATATTAGAGGAAGGTACTTAACGCTAAACTGAGAGATGACATTGTTCGGGGAAAACTCCGCTACGAAGAAGAATAAATTAGAGTTTACGTACCTGGGTTGCAAGTGTTGGCTATCCTCTTGAGACGCTGATTCTCTCTCTCTCTCTGGAAAAGTCTAAGGTTGGGTAGTGAAATGCAGCAAACTATGTCCTAAGACTTTCATAACTTTTTTTTCTTCTTATTTTTCTCTCTCACACACACACACACACACACACACACACACACACATACACATACACACACACACACGGTAACTCAGTGGATAGAGAGTCTGCCTTACAACCAGAAGGACCGGGGTTCGATTCCACGGCCGAGTGAAGATAAGTTGGGTTTATCTTATTTCACGTGTAGCCCCTGTTCACCTAGCAGTGAGTAGGTACGCGACGTCAGGCAAGGAGTTGTGACCTCGTTGTCGCAGTGTGTTGTGTGTGAGTGATCTCAGTCCTACCCAAAGATTGGTACTATGAGCTCTGTGCTCTTCCGTAGGGGAACGGCTGGCTGTCTCGAGAGAGACCCGCAACAGACCAAGAGGTGAATGGACCTTATTGGCTATACAGGCAGCGCCATGCGTGGCCACTCGGTGAACTGTCAAAGCAGTACTTTTCATAGAATTCAAGTTATGCACTAGAGTGCGTCTGAGGCTGCCTCCAGGATACAGGGTCTTGGTGCCGCCACCGCTCCGAGCCAACGACTGCACACACTTTACTCCTACCCAGTTTTCTGACACTATTATTTGACATGGAGAAAAACTGAAATCGGGTAGGAGTGGTGTGTGCAATCATCGGCTTGGAGCGATGGCGGCACCATGGCAATGTATCCTTGAGACAGCCTCAAACGCACTCTAGTCTATAACTTGAACTCTATGGAAGGGACAGCTTAGAGTTGAGTGGCCACATGTGGCGTTGCCTGTATAGCCAATACGGTCTATTACACATACACACACAGCAAAGGGAGGATCCTATGGAATAAGACACATCACCAATACATTTTGTGGACAATACATATTTATTTGTTTCTTTCAGGTTTAGTATTATCATATTGTATTACCATGTGTTATCTTAACGCGTAGCATATATAAGAACAGACCCCAGGGCGCTGACCACGAGCGCCTACATTTGAAGTTCTCAAAGCTAACCTCAGCCAAGCCTCTCCCCGGACCCCGAAAACCAACCCCAAAGAACAAGTAAAACTACCCTAAAAATCCACCCTCGCTCAACCCCAGCACCCCAGATCACCGCCCTGGGCCCTAATGGCGAGGCGGGGGTGAGGTGGGGTGCTCCGTAAAGGGGTTGGGCGAAGTTTGCGTGGGGTGGTGGTGGTGGGGTGACCTCCGGGGCTGTGGGGTGCGGGGACAGAGGGGTGAGGGGGTGAATTTTATACAATGCACATAAGAATCACGTTTTAGCCTCACAATAAATCAAAGTTAGGCAGTATAGGTAAACACGAATGCCAGGCGACCCCCGCGGACCCCCCTACCCAAAAAATGTCAGTTTTTTAAGGGGGGTCCCGTCAGCACAACACGTCTTAATGGCTAAATATATTATAGTAGTTTATTCATTTTTTATACTTAATTATCATCGTCCCCCCTCCCTCCCGCTCACGCCTTCAAAGTAAAACATGTCTAAAACGAGAAGGGGGGATCACATATCATTATTATTATTATTATTATTATTAATATTAATATTATTATTATTATTATTATTATTATTTTTGCGTCAATATATTTACAGGTCCTATTGCTAACTTTATCCATCAATATAAACCCCTGAACATGCGCCTCTTATTGCTCTGAGGGGAAGTGTGGGGAGGTAAGGGGACGGGGGGGAGGGGAGGGGGTGTGTGTGCACGTCCACGCACATACACACACGCGCACACACATGAATACATACACAAACCTCCACAATTTAGCGCGTGTGCGGGCGCGGACGAAACCCCAAAACGAGGGGAAGAAGGGGAGGACGAGGGGTAAAAGGGGACAGAGGTAGATGAGGGGAGTCGATAAAGAAAATGGGAGAAAACTAAAGAAAATGGTAAACAGAAAAGAGGATATGGGCGGGAATGAGATAACGGAATATGTAAGGATTAAAAAAAAGAGGATATGGGCGGGAATAAAATAAAGGAATATGTAAAAAAAAAAAAAAGGAAAGACAAAACCAGGAAACTAAACAGTAAAAGAGGATACAAAATAAACATTAGAAAAAATTAAAAGAATATAGGAAAAAACAAAATAGAAATGTATAATATAAGAACACCTGGTGAACGTCATGGAAACGTAAAAAAGGGAGGCATACACTGATGAAATGAAGAGGAAAAAATGACATAGCGAGTGAAAATGGAAAAATGATGAGAGGGAAAGAAAAAAAACAAAAAAGGGTAAAATATTTAATGAAAAAAATGTGAAAAGGGAGAAAATAGTAATACAGGAGAAACTTTACCATGAAGAAAAAAAATGGAAACTAATGATAAATGGAAAAGAAAATGCTAAAAATGAGGAAAACGAACGCTAAAACAAAGGGTCAAATAGGGGTCAAAGGGTCATTTAAGTGCATCAGGGAACCCCAAGGGCGTGAATAAGTGGCCAAGTTCAGGACTCTTGAACTTATTGCTCGCTTCTTATTGCAAGGGAGAAGGGTACGCCCCCTACCCCCTCCCCCTCCCCCCCAACCTGCGACAGCCTTACACCCCCCTCCCCCACCACGCAAACGCACACACACACACACACACACACACACACACACACACACACACCTGTCGAAGATACACACGCACGTACACGCCACCGGAAGTATACACACACGCACATACACACACATACACACGCACACACACACACACACATTTACCTCCGTTGAGTTATGTATGTGTGCACGTACATATGTATGTACGTATAATTCTATGTACGTTTTGGTGGCATGTACGTTTGGTAAATGGTGCACATGTATGGATTCTTGAACTAAATTACTATTAAGAGAACCTGATTTTGGTGGTGGTGGTGGTGGTGGTGGCGGTGGTGGTAGTGGTGGAGGTGGTGGTGGTGGTGGTGGTGGAGGAGGCAAAGTAAACAGGCAGCACATGGTGGTTGGGGGGGTGGAGGGGGAGGGATAAGGGGAAGGGGGCGTTAACAGGCGAATATATCAATAGACCGATGTGAATGGTATGCAAAAAACGTTATGTTATGTTATGTCATGTCAACGTTACGCAACATGATACACAAAATGGAGATGAAGACCAAAAGGAAGAACAATATCAATAAGAAGACTAATAAGAAGGACAACAGGACATTATTCGTGGATTAAATAGTAACATGAAAACTGGGGAAGATGATGAGAGGAGGAGGAGGAGGAGGAGGAGGAGGAGGAGGAGGAGAGGAAGAATGGGAGGAGGAGGAGGAGGTGATTGAGGAGGAGGAGAAATTAGACAAAATATTAAAGGGATGAGGAAGGAGAGTGAGGGAAAGGTAAAGTGAGGGAAAGAGAGGAACGAAGAGCAGGGCTTAATAGAGAGGGAAGCGAGAAGAAAAATTACGACATACGATATAAAAAGATTAATACGTATGATTGGAAATAAACAAACGGATTCAACTTCTTTATATTTCTTCCGTCTGTGTTTCTTTCAAATAAATAACGAAGATATTGATAAGGAAAGAGATCGAAGATAAAAGAAAATGAAAAAGACCTCACTGATGAATTGAGAGAGAGTGAAATCTAGAATAAAGAGATAGATGCAGGGAAAGAAAAGGATAAACGGAGGTTGGGAAAGGATAAAAAGGAGGGAAAGGGGAAAATTCTGAAAGGGAAGAAAGCTACGCAGAAGAAAATGAGAATATCTTGGAAATTTTTGGAAAACGAAAGAGATTTGTGAAAACGAAGAAAAGTCGTTAACAAGTGGATAACAACAGTATATGTATGTTAGATGTTTCCTAATTATGGAGATAAAAGTCAAGGCAGGCTTACTGAGAAGTATAGAAAAAAGATGAAAATATATCGTATCGCAAATATATAATGACATAATATTTTCTTTTTCTTTACAATGGCTACGGAACGATGATTCTCTCTCTCTCTCTCTCTCACCAGCAACGTTCATCAAATTTAAGATGAATACTTGAAAAAATAAAGAATCAAACGTTAAGCCCATTTTTTTTCCTGTAATATCTTGAATACATAAAAAAGAAAAAAAAAGTAAATGAAAAATGAAAGAAAGAAATGTAGTAGCTTCCCTCACAGATAAAGAAAACGGGAGTCTCGCTATAGCTATAGAAAACGCATTCGGTAGTTGGTCAATTTGCTTTCATTAATTAAGTGTAAAAATTATTCTAGCTGCGCGTTAACATTAATAATACTTTTAGTTACATGGTACTTAATCAACAGGAGAACAATGAGTGTGTTGCTAAATTATACAAGTGAAACAGAAAAACTACGGAAGAAAATCAAATGTAATATCTCGAGGTTTTCTAAAATTTTGAACTAAAGAATATGATGGCGTAGAAAAAATAATCCTACATTACTCTTTTTCACTAAACTTTACTCAAAAATGCTTTCCTGTAAAAATGAGAGATCAAATAAAAAGTTGTTCGCAAACACACACACACACACACACACACACACACACACACACACACACGAAAAAACACAGACAAACATACACACACGAAACTAAAAGACTTTCACTATCAAATATTCGCGGGCGGCCACTTCTGAATGACGCAATAAAAAATGAAATCCAAAACAAAAATAAACGAAAAAGGAAAAAAAAAAAATCTAAACCAACAATACTAAAAGCGACGGAATATTCAGACTTTTTTTTAACATTAGTCGTATAAAAAATATAAAGAATTTCAACTACTCGCTCTTAAAAAAGTAGATTAAAAACGCTACTTTATTTTGTTAACTTCTTTTTGTCTATGTTCTGCTGTTAGCGATTATAAGTCTTGACTGATAACTACATAACAAGCACCGCGTGACTGACTGATTTACTGACTGACTTAATTATCAACACCTGAGTCCTTTTTTTTTCTATACAATATCCAACCTCCTGCACGTGCGTTAATAATAATAATAATAATAATAATAATAATAATAATAATAATAATAATAATAATAATAATAATAATAATAATAATAGTAATAATAACAGTAATACAGGTGGACAGTAAGGAAAATACATGTTAATTATTTCTACCTGGATTCACCTGAAAACACTTCTCCAGGTAGAAGTGAAATCTAGATCTACCTTTATATTCTAATTAACAGGTGCTGCATATGACTAAACAGTTTAATTTAATTACAAAATCTATAGGTAGCTGTCCTTGTGAGGTTTCCTGTTACCTGTCGTGCCTTAGAGCAGCATTCACACCTGTACATAACTCATTAACGACCCCCACACCTGCTTTGTGAACACAGGTTAAGGTTGTGAGGCTTGTTGACCTTGGAAACAAATTACTCTAGCCAGGGTCCATTCCTTCCCTTGTGTCACTTTTTCCCTCACCTCTACACACCTCACTGTCCTCGGGTACCTTCTCTAATCATAACAACGGTAATGATAACGTTCGCTTAGTAATTAGCACAAAAATAAATGTAAAAATCTAATACATACTCTGAGGGTGGACGTCGGTGGCTCGGTTCGCGCACTCCACGCTGCAGCCTTACAGTCGCTTAAACGCTGACAACAGACTCTAAACACAACTAAGACACGCAAATATCAGCAACAATAACGCAATTAAAGATTAAATAACACCCAAAAGGAATACGGTAAGTCAACTAGATAACGTAGACGAGGTTCTCTTCCTGAAGTTTTCTATCGGTTTCTACGTGGTTTCTATCTGTCGAGAGTATTATTAAATCTGACGAGATGCATGCGATTAGAAAAACCTAAGATACAGGCAACTTTAACGCTTGGTAAGGAGGAATCTACGGACTTTATATAATATTTTACAATCCCAGATAAAAGTCCATTTGTGTCTAGGCTCAGGACGCAATACTGACAAGAAAAACTCAGCCATATAGAAAAATAACGAATTGGTAACTCTACGCCGTAATAGTTGCCACTGTTTGCTTTGTTTTTTGATCTACTAAGTCACAACGTTTTATAATACAAGACAATAGAACATCTGCTTTCTTTCAACCATTATTAGCATTAGCATTTACTCTACTGGTATTATTAGTAAGTATTTTTTTAATTATATATATATTTACATTTCCACTCCTCTATAATTTTTTCTTCTTATCACGCTCGCTCTCTCTCGCTCTATCTTTCTTTCTATAGTTTGTACTGATATCACAGAAAACGCCCCGTTGAAAAGTGTGAAAATCTTGAGTAATTGGACTTGTTTATCTTGAAGGACAAAGTTGCCAAGTACCACTAAATTCTCTTAGAGACAGAATTGCCAAATACCGATATATTCATCATTTTCCCTTTTTTGACTTGAACAACATTCGTGGCTATCAATTCCTCCATATTAAGTGGATTCAGATATTAGGGAAGCATTTAATAGTCACTCATTTGATGCCCACGTCAGAGAATGGGAAAAATATATATAGTGGTACCTGGCAACTCTTCCTCGTGGGGCGTCCCGGTGGTGCCACATCTCGACTAACAGGGTTTTCCGGCGATGCCAAATCTACTACCACTCGGGTCGGTCAGCTGACGAACGAAGCTTTGTGGGAACTGATCGCTAAATTAATGGGAAAAAACTATATATATACCGCCGCGCCCCTTCGTCTCCTACTACCTTGTTGCTTCAAATATCGCTCACAGCACGGAACTAATTATGGGAAGGAACGGAGAGCTGTGAACAGATATAAAGATACGTTTTTCCTCTCTCTCTCTCTCTCTCTCTCTCTCTCTCTCTCTCTCTCTCTCTCTCTCTCGGTAGCCGATATTAAAAACAATAATCACACTCTTGCATATCGTCGGAAACAGTAACTAAAGGAACGCCTGTTAGCTTAAAGGAACAAGGTGCACGCCCGCTCCTCGCCCACGCAGTGATACCAACTAAAAGACGAAACTAAAAACGTGGGTGAAAATAAATGAAAATGTAAAAATCGAGAACTGTGTTAATCAGTTCTTTTTTTTTTATTTCGCTGTTTTTTCTGTTCATATGTTTTTTGATTACGGTTAAGTTTTGCAGCGAGGGAATTATTAACAAACAAAAAACAATAAAAAAAAAAACGAAAAAACATATTAACAGAACCTAAACCATCAATACAATGAAAAATAGTACACATGTCAAACTTTACGGACACACCAGAAAGATTCAAGGGAAACCAATCACAGTAACGATGGATTAAAACTGTTTTGGGTGAAGAATGTTATTGCCATGAAAACTATCCAACTATCAAACCAGACTAGCGGGGAGGTGGTTACTATTGCTGCTGAGTCCAAAAATAGTCCCAATCATCGACTTGTAGCAAAGGCGCCTTGTTAGAAAATTGAAAATAGACTATCACTGTATATGAAAAAAGAAGAAGAAGAAGAAGAAGAAGAAGAAGAAGAAGAAGAAGAAGAAGATAGAGACACAAGATTGAACTAGCAAGAGAAGAAACTGAAGAAAAGAAACGATTAAGAAAGAGAGGAAGAAGAAGACGAAGAAAAAGACGTGCCAGTATATAGGGAAGAGGCAGAGGAACGAGAAAAAAAAACGAGTGAAGAGTATATACCGTAGGAGTCAAAAGGAGAGACGGGTCACACTATAAGGAGGAATAAGAATAAAGTTAAACAAGTGAGCATCGAGGTGAACAGGAGCAAATCTTCAGTTAGCTTTCCTGTGATATGTTGAATGATTGTTACGTGGAGGGAGGTAGTGAGGAGGTGGGGAGGTGTGGGGACGAGGGTGAGGGTGAGGGTGGGGTAAGGAGGGGATGAGAAGGACGGTAACTGTGTGGAGAGGAATCGTGGAGGGCTGCATCTATACTTCATATGTGGGAGGATGTGAGGTTGGGAATGGATGGGGATAAAAATGGGGAGGATTCTTGCATATATACTTGATGTCACTGGTGGAAAGAACTTATACTGTAGGAAGGGGATTTAAAGGGAAGAAAGTGGGAATTTAAACGTAAGACTATCATTCTATTAAAAAAAAAGGACTGCGGGTAGAAATATTATGTGCGAGGAATATCATTAAAACTTACTGATCTTACGAAGGATTAAAAATGGGAGACAAAAAGCTAAGTAGACACAAAAATAAACTAAAAGGCTACAATGAAGATCTTTTAAACTTATAGGAACTCAAGAGTAAAAATAGTAATAAATATCAGCTACAAACCTTAACTAAAGACAATAACAGTAATAATAATAAGTAATAGCATTAATAGTAGTAGTAAGTAATAGTAGTGGTGGTAATCATAGTAGTAGCAGTAGTAATAATAATAGTAGTGCTCATAACAGTAGTAATAATAGTAACCATAAGTATAGTAAACCATACAATAAGATATTAGAAAGTAGTTTACACACACACATACATACATATATAGGAACAGGTTTAAGAACTTATCCATACAGACGATCGAATCCTACAGGAAACAAATGAAGATCGGTCTCAGAGGCAGAGCAAAACCGTGTGAATATAAACGATTAAACCCTATTAAAAACACAAGAAAGTCGAGTTGGAATTAATCTCGAGAAGTAATGTGTGTAGACGATCCAAAATTGCGAGAATTGAAGATGGAATGAAGGAGAGAGAAAAAATGATCAGAATATAAGGATCAAAATCTGAGTGAATGTTGGTGATCCAGTATTAGAGAAAACGAGGACCAGGGAAAGGAGGATCCAACC
Source organism: Eriocheir sinensis (assembly GCF_024679095.1). Classification (NCBI taxonomy): domain Eukaryota; kingdom Metazoa; phylum Arthropoda; class Malacostraca; order Decapoda; family Varunidae; genus Eriocheir; species Eriocheir sinensis. The sequence continues at coordinate 2,880,247 of NC_066557.1, forward strand.
TTATAAGAAAAGGATTGGGGGAATAGGATCCAGTCTTATAGGTAATGAGGATTGGGGAAAATAGGATCGAGTCTTAAAGGATACGAGGATTGCATAAGACAGTTTGGGTTAAAAAAAAAAAAGAGATGAATAAAGATGATCCAATCTCACGGGAAACAAATGAAGATCGCTTGGCTAGGGTTGAATGAGTCATGACTTACAAAAAACTATCGGTCGGCAGCGCTAATAGAAACGTTCAGTGACTCAGAATGACTCACGGCGCGGAGTCTGCTACGGTGACTCACATGAGGAAGTGACGTCACGTGACTCGGCTCTATGAATCCTAAACTTTGATCATAACCCAACCTAAAGTGTCTTACAAAAAAATAATAATATATAAATACATTCTGACAAAAATAATCAAACAATTACATTTTTTACTTCTTTGACATTTTTTGGAGACATTATTATTATTATTATTATTATTATTATTATTATTATAGTTCGCCTTAATTACTCCAACTAAATATTTTCCTTTTACATTGCTTTTATTTTTCTTCTTCGTCTCTAAATCACTGCAAAAAATCACTAATGACAGAAGCTAGAAATCTGTACAGACACGTTCTTTTCCCGCTTACAAAAATACAAGTTAAAAGATTTATATATATTAGAAAAAAACAAGAGTGGTTTTCACACCTAACTAAACCCATCATTATCCTTTAGTGAATATATAGTTACTCCCAGGCAGGGGCTACGTAACTTGGGGGGGAGGGGGGGGTGGGGGTTAGGGGGTAGGGGGGATGGACGCCGTACTGTGCAGAGGGAGGGGGGCGGGGCAGAGCGGGGAGGGGGAATGGAGGATGAGGGAGGGGATAAGGGTGGGGTGAAGGGGGTGAAGGAGGGGAGAGAGGAGGTGCTTGGTGCAAATATCAAGATCAACAACTCTCACACACGCACACACACACACACACACACAGGTGCAGACATACCTGCGTCGTCAGGTAAGGTAAGGTAAGGTGAGGGACAGGTGTGTGCAGTAATTAGGGAACTTGCTATTTTATAACCTCTAATGCGGATAAGTAATAATAAAAAAACTTCTCAACAATCTACGACATTTTTTATTCTTTTGCATTCATGGCGGAGGTTTTGGGGGAAAAATTCGGGTAGTTTTTTCCCTGCATATTCTGTGTTATTTTGAGTATTATTAAAAAGACATTTGGTTTTGATTACTGTGATTCTCTGAGTTGAGTTTCGAAGGGAGGGAGGGATGGAGGAAAGGGAGGAAGGAGGTGAGGGAAGAAGGGGAAGGCAAGGACGGAGGGAAGAGAGGAAGGTGAGGGAAGAAGGGGAAGGCAAGGACGGAGGAAAGAGAGGAAGGTGAGGGAAGAAGGGGAAGGCAAGGACGGAGGAAAGAGAGGAAGGTGAGGGAAGAAGGGGAAGGCAAGGACGGAGGAAAGAGAGGAAGGTGAGGAAAAGAACGGAAGGTAAAGAGGGAGGAAAGGAGGTAAATAAAAGCGGGGAAGGAGGAAAGTAAATAGAAAATACATATAGAGGGTTGAGAAGGGAGAAAGAAAACAAGAAATAAGAAGAAATTGAGGATGTGAGAAAGCTGAGGAAAATAAAATAGAAATGGGAGGTAAGAGGGAAAGGGTTAGGTAGAATAACTCCATCTCTTCCCTCCAACCCGTCTCTCCCTCCCTCACTCACACACGCAAACACACACACACACACACACACACACACACACCGCCCAGCTCCGCCCTGAATGAATGGCAAACACGTGACACCTTTTGTTTACATCGCCAGCGCCGCCTCTGATTGGCTGGCCCGTACAGGCGCTCGGCCAATCAACGCGCTGCAGCAATAACAACAACAGAAGTGATACGGTTGCCATGGAAACGACGGCGCCTTACTATAAAAAAATAAGGTCCATAATTAATCTTACAAAAGGAGGGCAAAAAGGATCGCGTGAATGATAATTACGATGATGACAATAATAATAATAATCATCGGTATTATACAGTCGGTTATGTGGTATTTATAACTAGTAATATATTTGTTTCTTTAACCATAAATTAACAACGGCTATATTTATACAAAGTTTGAACAGGTGACCTAACAATGCAGGTGTGTGTGTGTATGTGTGTGTGTGTGTGTGTGTGTGTACAGGTGTGTCAAGGTGTGTCATGGAGGTGTGGAGGAAGGAGGAGGAAACATACCTGGCTCTTCACCTGTACAGACCCACAGGTGACTTAATTAACCCAACTACAGGTGTCGGCAGGTAGGTAACAGCGCTGCCCATGAACCGAACCGTCGCACAGGAGCAAGGCGCCGCTCCCAGCAAGCCCAGAACCCCGCTTGGGAACAGACAGACGAGAGGGTGCCAGACCAGCTCACCAGTCTGCCTGTGTCTGTCTGTCTGTCTGCCTGAAGTGTTTAAACTGTCTCCCAGTCACCCGCATTGACAGCCTGACAGTCCGGCGTCAGTGTGTCAGTCGAAAACGTCAGCCGCTCTTCCTGTTTTGTTAAAGGGTGAAGGGAGGGGGCTACAGGGGATCAGGGGGGTCAGGGTGTGTGTGTGTGTCATGGGAGGGTTAGGGAGGTGTCAGGGGGTGTTATGGGGGAAGTATCAGGGGGGCGTCAGGGGGGTAGGGACGCCATCACGGTACGCCAATACGCCAAATCTTGCGCTTCGACTCCCAGGAACCCGGATTTAGGGCTCTGAGGCTCGTGACGTGACGGCTTGCAAATCACGTCACCCTCGCTTCGCCTCGCTGCCAGTAACACCTTTCTGGGCAGGTAACAGGTGTTGCGCTCGCTCTCTTTCTTTCTCTCTCTGTCTATCACTCGCTTTCTCTCTTTCTCCGTCACTGTTTCTCTGATCTCGTTTTGTGTCTCTTTCTCTCGCGGGAAAAACGCTACAGATCAACAACGTGTGTTTTTAAAGGTTTTTGTATGTGTGTGTGTTTAAAACATTGAGGAGTATTAGTATTAGTATTAGTAGTATTAAACATTTCTTAATGAATACGTTACTATTATTATTATTATTATTATTATTATTATTATTATTATTATTATTTCTTATTCCTTAAAGAACACGTGGTACGTTTTAATATAGGTGTACCAGTGTTGCCAGCGTCCCTTACAGTGTTGCCAGTACCAGACTGTTGCATCCAGACCTCTTGTCATTCTGTTCCAACAAAGTTACCAACGAAAAAAAATATACTCGCCTTCGAAAATTGCAGTCTAGTTAATACGTCTGTTTTTGCTTCTTATATGTACACAACTCACAGACTCTCTCTCTCTCTCTCTCTCTCTCTCTCTCTCAGTCGTTCTCTACGGTTCTCTACATTTGGGGTTTCTGTGCTAGTGATTTTTTAATACAAAGATCTAAACGCAAAATATAATAATCAACAGTTGCATAGAGAATCTTTTTTTATGGTTAAGTTAGTCGGTAAGTCTTCAAGGAATTATCTCAGAGGTTCGTTTTCTTTCAAAGTAAAACGAAAAAGAGCCGTGAATAACTCGGTTTCACTTTTAGTTTTTTGCATGTTTGTGTGTTCTACGTACAATTTTTTTTTCCTTTCTAAATCCTATGTATGGTAAGATGACTATTGGAATCGTGTTTAATCTATTTAGTTTTTCCATATTTGTGTCTACGTGTTTGCTAGATTTTTTTTTCTCTCGATTGTTTCCTTTCTAAATTCTATGTGTCAAAAAATACAAACGGCAATGTGTTAAGTCTGTGTTTGTCTTTCTATCCTTTATATGTGTTTGTGTGTTTATGGGGGTTTCTTTCCTTCTCTCTTTCTCTCTTCTCCTTCACTCCGTCTCTCTCTCTCCCTCACTCTCGCTTCATCGTTAAAAGAAGGGTCTGCCAGCTATAATATCACCGGTGTACGTAACGAAACAAGACACGGAAAGGACGATGCAACATTTAAGAGTCCGAGTGTTACAACAAACTTTTATAACGTCACCGACACACGCACGCCGCTAACGTTAACCAGTCACTCCGCTAATACCAACACTCACTCACTCCGCAGATCCGTTCCGACAGTCACTCAGCTAAATTGCAACAGTCACTAGTACAGTCATTCTACAAAAGTCAGGTCATTTTCTTACAATCCACAGATACACTAACAGTCACTTCATTGAATCAGAGGAGGAGGAGGAGGAGGAGGAGGAGGAGGAGGAGGAAGGAAGGAAAGGAGGAGGAGAAGGAGGAGGGGGAGGGGTAAATGTGAGAAAACTATAAGAAACTGACAAATGTTAGACTGAGAATGAAATATATTCTCTTGCAACACACACACACACACACACACACACACACACACACACACACACACACACACACACACACACTCGACCCTGAATTAAGATCAGAATAGTGTTTCCTACAATTGTGTCTAATGGAGAAAGGGAAGGGAAGGGGAGGAAAAGGTGAAGGAGGGGGAGGAGGGACGGAGGGCAGGTGGAGGCAAATGGGGGAAAGGGAAAATTTGGAGGATGGCAGAAAAAAAACAAGAGACGAAGAAACAATGATGAAAGAGAGGAACAATGAGACGGAAAGAAGATGATGTAGTGAGGAAGGTGTTTGATTGTTTGTTTGTTTGTCTCTTTGTTTGTTTGCCGCGTTTACGACTGGGTGTTAGTGGACATTCTCTCTCTCTCTCTCTCTCTCTCTCTCTCTCTCTCTCTCTCTCTCTCTCTCTCTCTCTCTCTCTCTCTCTCTCTCTCTAATAGTACTAACATTTAGCTAAGACTTTCACGCCTTCAGGTAAGAATGGTTATAATCCTTAACGCCACTGGACTTAAAAACTTTGAATAGAAAACAAATGCATATCTCTTCATGCATATATGTATAGGTATATATATAGTATGTATGTAAGTATGTACGTAAGGAATTATATATATATTTATAATTATTTATATGCTTGGAAAAAAATGAGAGTCTCGGATTTCACGTTACGTCTAATTTACAACAAAAGATGGATTATGAGTTATCAGTTACGCTATTTACGTTACTACCGTCACTGAGCCAACTAGGTTTTCCGCTACGTTGAAAGACGAACTATACTCTCACCTTATGTCATACTTTGGGCGGCTCGAAGGAAAAAAAATAGAGCAATAAATACAACCAGCGAAGCCGACTGTCACATCAACCAAAACCAGGAGAGGAAACCAACGCGACAACGACAGCGAGAGAACAGAAATAATAATGCAGTCACCGTTTCGAACCCCGTCAGCGGAACACCTGTCTCCGTTTTCTATTTGCTGCTCCTCCCCTTCTTCCACGCACACGCACACACACGCGCACACACAAACACACACATGCAAAGGGGGGCGAAGACAGGTGCGATCGCCGCCAACAGGTGTTCTAATTAGGGAAACTGCTCTCAGGTGTTTTCCCAGGACACACGAAACGGCTTGCAAAGAGAACACACAAACGGCACAAACACAAATACAATGAAATACAAACAAAGAAATACAAACCAACTAACCTAAACAAGGATACAAAAGTTTCTAGGCCTAAATCCCTTGCTTTCTCACATAGACAACTCCATTTCTTGCATTGTACGTTCTTTATCATTTCTTTCTTTTAGCTTTCTCATCATCATCATCATCATTAGCATCGTTCTGGGCAGGTGTGCTTCGCCAGGTATGCAATCCTGTCCGCCAGATCCAATGTGAGCGGGGTTACAGTATGTTCCTCAGTTTACTTACGCCTGATAAGAAAAAAAAATGGATCGTGCTACTCTCTCTTAGTTTACAGATACATTCACTTACGTAAAAATATATATATTATACAATACTTGCAATGCTGAAGCAGAGTGATCATACATACACTTGGTTAATAACAACGTAAACATTCAGGCGAGGAAATGAATGAGTGAATGAATGAATCGTTAGACGTTTTTAAAGTGTTTTTGCTTCGAAAGTTTTGTATCAAACCAGAACCGACAACCTTCTTAAAATAAACAATGTACTCTCTTGTTTGTTCCTGTTTTGTTTTGTTTGTTCCTTCGTGTTTCAAACAAGTGTACAAAAATAGTCTTAAACAACAGTACTGAGGTCAGGTCATTCAGACGCGTCGCTGACCTGTTCTGACCTGGTTATTATTATTACTCTGAATTAGCAAGCAGGTCACCGCTCGCAGCCTCCTGACCTGACCTTCTCTTCCCTGACCTGACCCAAGCAATAAAACAAATAATATTACAACCAACATATTACTCTTCCTCACACACGAACAAGAGAACAAAAGACAGACAGACGAATAGAAATAAAAACACCACACAACCAAAATAAAACGATACAATGATAAAAAAAAAACGAACACAAGAACACAATCACTTGACGTCGTTCTTTACCCTGTACAATTTTTTTTTTTATATTTACTTAAACTTTGTCGTCTAATGCATCTATCGGAGTGAACAAGAGTCAGTCCTGTATCTATCGAGGAGTGAACATGAGTTTGTCTATCGGTGGCGAGATCGTCAGCGTTTGAACTGTTTCTTGAGGGTAAGGACCAAATCCGTTTTCGGTATATTCTTTTCTCCCCGCTGACACGGAGGAAAAATTATTCATCTTCTTACTAAGTTATATACACAAAAACTACCCACAGTCCACTACATGTATACTCTTATGTATATTTATATATTCATATATATATTTATATATTTATAAATACCAACTCCAAATCATCACTTGTAGTATTTTTTTTTACGTTTTTTTAAAGAGTTTTTAGGTTTTTGCTTTCCCAGTAGTAGTGTTATTAATATTATTATTATTAATATTATCATTAATATTATTATTACTTTTTTTATTTCTCACATGCAAACAACAAGATTCTGAGGGAGAATGGAAAGAGGTCACCGCTTCTCTCTCTCTCTCTCTCTCTCTCTCTCTCTCTCTCTCTCTCTCGTGGAGCCCCGATGACGCAACACTCGACAGAACAACACAACACCCCGGGAAGAGGCGGGGTGCGGGGTGCTGGGGGGCGATGGGGTGAGGGGGGGCAGACAGGTGTGCCCCCCCTGTACCTGTCCGTGGTGTGCTTGATTCACGGACCGTTGTCGCCGCCTCCGTGTGTGTGTGTGTGTGTGTGTGTGTGTGTGTGTGTGTGTGTGTGTGTGTGTGTGTGTGTGTGTGTGTGTGTGTGTGTGTGTGTGTGTGTGTGTGTGTGTGTGTGTTCCGCCAGGTAGGGGCTGCGAGATGGTGGTGGAGGAGAGTGGAGGAGGAGGAGCAGAAGCAGGAGCAGGAGGAGGAGGAGGATGAGTGGAAGAGGAGGAGGAGGAGGAGGAGGAGGAGGAGGAGGAGGAGGAGGAGGAAGAGTAGGAGGAGGAGGAGGAAGAACAGGCACAGCGATAAAAGACAAAAGTAGGAAAAAGATGAAAATGTAATAAAGAGAAAGAATTAGAAAAAATGGAACGATGACTTGAAGCGGTAAGAAAGGAAGATGGGAAGAGGAGGAGGAGGAGGGAGACGAGAAGAGGAAGAGGAGGAAGAGGGAGGAGGAGGAGGAGGGGGATTACGTGTTGCATATTTATGATTAAACTTCATTTCAATTAAAAGTAAAAAACAAAAAAATAACATCCACCGAAGTTGTTTGCCGCAATACCAGTAGTAGTAGTAATAGAAGTAGTGGCAGTAGTAATAGACAAGGACAAGAGCAGACAGTCACAGTAGTAGTTGTAGTAGGAGGAGGTAAGTGGTAGTGGTGGTTATGGTAGTGGTGGTGGTGGTTGTTATGGTGGTGGTGTGGTGGTTATGGTGGTGGTGGTGGTGTGGTGGTGACCCAGACAGCGAGGCTCCATCGAAGAGCTGCCCCCCCCACGCAAAGGTGTGGGGGGGGGAGGGGCACCCAAACACCTGCTCCCACCTGCTAAGTTGTCTACAATGCAACGCTGACCATACCTGGGGAGGGGAGGAGACTGCTTGAGTGGGGGAGGTGGGGAGGGGCATGGGGGTGAATGGGGAGATGGGGAGGGGAGAGTATTAAACCTGCACCATACAGCAATTACTCCTAATGTCTACTCTTTCCCCAACTGTACTTTCCCATTACAACATATTTTCTCTTACATCTATACCCTTGATTAAGGCAAAAACTGGGGGAAAAGGGGGAGGGGGAGGAAAGGACAGGGGGTCTCTCTAAAAACGGGTCTGAAAATGTAAACGGATGAATCTTAAAGGTTTATATCAGTGATCTCCAAACTATGGCCCGGGGGCCACATCCGGGCCGCAGCCTGGGTTCATTGAGATTTTGAAAAAAAAGCAGTATCATCCTTGACATTAATGTGCTTCCATAGAAATGAAGGCAGGTATATTTTTGGTTTACGTTGATTAATGCCAACAAGTTTTGTTTTGAGTATCTTCCATTTGTTTTACTTTAGTTTGAGTTCATTCAGTTTATGAATGACGCTGCTTTAATTTTTCCTGTTGTCCGCAAAAATGTGCCAAATTTATAATGTGGTCCTCGTACTGAAAAGTTTGGAGAGCCCTGGTCTATATTCTTAAACATTTCGAGGTTTACACAAACACACACACATTTACTAAGGCTTTCGTAGGAGGAGTTGTGGGTATTTCCATGGCTAGTTTTATGGGTGTAGTAATAGTTTGACAAGGCTTCTGCACCAAGAGCATTAACAACACTCTTGAGAACTCGACTCATCTCCTTTGTGCCCTTTGGAAGTCGTTGATGTGAAAGCCGAAAGAATCCGAAAATACGGTACTTATTGCTAACTTGATATCTTGGTTTTGTTAAGGCAACCGAATCGTGGTAGTATTGTAGCCTTCACGGGACTGGAAACTTTGTCTTCACGTGTTGCTACATTTATAATTCTCATTGATTTCTTTACTTTGGGACTGGGTGTAATGTCATAAATTTCGCCACTTGAAAATGATAACACGTGTAACTTTGCTTCGTATATAATTTTGAACATATTAATTGTGGCATCCTTTATCTCTTTTGTAAGTACCGTCAACTGACAAGGTATTGAATTTTGGGACTAAATAATTGTATCATAATTTACTTTCTTTGGAAATATCGGCAATTGGGAAGGATACCATGTTGGAATTTGCTTTGTCTTTAGTTAAATTCGGATCTATGTAATTGTAACATCGTCTTCCTTATTTGTAATTATTGCCAACTAGGAAGGTTAGCATTTGCTCCATAAAATTTAGGGCTAATAGACTGCAACTCTGCACCACCAAAGAGTGATTAAATATTAGCTTCTTCATAACTATTTGCGTTTCATGGTAATCCGTTTAGAAAGTTCCATGTCTGCCTTTCGTAGAGATAATTAGAAAGACCAAAATATCAATGAGAAAACACAAACACTTCGACGGACGTAAACACACATTAAACATACTTTTGTCAGGTGTGAAGGCTTGGTCACTTGCTATGCTAATGACTTGCCTTACCTGCCGCAGAGCTAAAGACCAAAAACGCTAAAAAGGGGAACATGTTTAAACAGAAAAATAATCCACTCATCTCAAAATTCCCGACAACTTGAAAATACTTGAGAAAACTACAATAATACAGTCTCAAAAGCCAGGAAAAAAACTACAATAGTACAGTCTCAAAAGCCAGGAAAAAACACATCACTTTTGAAAATTCTGAAAAAAAAAGTTACTAGAAAAAAACTACCAAACGACTACCATCAAACACCTGCCCTTCCCTCCCCTTAATCTTTAGTTACAGGTGAGTTAGTGGCTACGAGAAGCTTAATTAGAGGTTAATTGAAGGTACTCACACTGGCCAGATCCTCAATGATATCCATTAGCATAAGCAGCTATGAGGGGTCCCTGCAAATGAGGAAAATAAAGAACGTTAATTAACTCTTCGTGTGTGGAATAATAGAAGTGTAAATGCAACCTATAAAGTAAAATATTTAATCTTACGCGGAATAAACGAGAATAATGGACATTACTGAGGGGGAGGAGGAGGGAAAGGGATGAGGAGCAATGAAGGGGAGGAGAGAAGGTGTAGGGGAGAAAAAGAGGGAGAGATATGAGGGAGAGGAAAGAAGAGGAGAGGAAAGAAATGATGGAAAGGAGAAAAATGAGGGAGAGAAGAGAAATGAGGGAGAAAAATGAGAGAGGAGAGATATAAGGGAGAGGAGAGAAATGAGGGAGAGGAGAGAAATGAGAGAGGAGAGATATAAAGGAGAGAAATGAGGGAGAGGAGAGAAATGAGAGAGGAGAGATATAAACGAGAGAAATGAGGGAGAGGAGAGAAATGAGAGAGGAGAGATATAAAGGAGAGAAATGAGGGAGAGGAGAGAAATGAGAGAGGAGAGATATAAGGGAGAGAAATGAGGGAGAGGAGAGAAATGAGAGAGGAGAGATATAAAGGAGAGAAATGAGGGAGAGGAGAGAAATGAGAGAGGAGAGATATAAAGGAGAGAAATGAGGGAGAGGAGAGAAATGAGGGAGAGAAGTGAGGGTGTAGGGAAGGAAAAGGAGGTAATGGGTAATGGTGAGAGAACAAAATGAGAAAAAGAGCAGGAAAACGGAGAAGAAAAGTGAAAAAAATGGTAGAAAAATAGTAAAAAGGGAGGGGTGAAGGATGATCAGCATGGAAAGAACAACAAAAAGGAAAAAAGATAGCAAAAGGGAAAAAAAGAGCAGGCAAACGAAGAAGAAAATAGTGTGAAAGAAATGGTAGAAAAATAGTAAAAAGGAAAGGGTGAAGGATGATTAGCATGGAAAGAACAATAAAAAGGAAAAAAAAAAAAGAGATATATGGGAACAAAATCGATCCCCACCTCCCCTCTTTAAAGTAAAACGAGAAAGAAGAAAATATGCATGAAAAATTGAATGAAGTGAAACATAGATTAAGAGAATAAATAGACAATAGGAATAAAAGATAGAAAAAAAATATAAGGAAATGGAAAAAAATAATAGAAGGAAATAAAAAAAATAAAGAAAAGACAAACAAAGAAGCAACACAAAGGAAAAGACTCCGAGGAAAAGAACATGAAGGAACACAAAAATGAAAGACAAATGAAAGCAGAGAAAAAGAAAGTAGGGAAAGGAAACTTAAATCATTATCATAACAAGTTAACGAAGAAGAAACTAAACTAAAAATATAAAAAAAACGTGAAAAAATAAAAGTAAGGGAAAAAACGGGTAAATGAAGAGAGAGAGAGAGAGAGAGAGAGAGAGAGAGAGAGAGAGAGAGAGAGAGAGAGAGAAGAAAATTAAAATTCGCATCACACTTCTTTCATACTCTTCATTCCTCTCTTCCTTGAACTCACTCGCAGTCTCCTCCTTATCCCATTCTTCTCCCTCCTCCTCCTCCTCCTCCTCCTCCTCCTCCTCTTCACATTAAGCATTTCTAGGCAACTTTTTATCCCAAAGAGAGATGAGTTGTGAATATCCAGACTTCTTGGGCGAGAAATTAGCACACCAGGAGGAGGAGGAGGAGGAGGAGGAGGAGGAGGAGGAGGAGGAGGAGGAGGAGGGTTAAGGGAGATTAGGTAAGTAAAAGAGAAAGACTGGCTGTACGATGAGGAATGAGGAGTAAGAAGAGGAGGAGGAAGAGGAGGAGGAGGAGTAGGGGAGGAAACTTTAGCATTTCGAAGATAGAAGAGAGAAAGCAAGGAAGAATAAAACAGAATGTAAATGATTTAGGAATAGAATAGAAAGAAAAATATAAAAAGACGGTAAAAAGTGAGTGAAAAAGAACGAACGAATGCTAGTGAAAGAAAGAAGGAAGGAAAGAGTGAAGTAAAGAAACGAAGAAATGAAAGAAGATAGAGTGTAAAAATGGAAGCAAAATACGAAAAAACAGAGAGTAGAAAGAGATAAGGAAGAAAAGACTAAAGGAAAGAAGGAAGGAAGAATCAAGGATGCTGAATGAAGGAGCGAAGGAAAGAACTAAGAAAAAATGAGGGAGTCAAAAGTATACAAAAAGCAAAGGAAATAGAAAAAAAAATAAAGTAAGGAATGAATGAATGAAGGAAGGAAGGAAGAATCAAAGGTAAAGAATGAAGGAGTGAAGGAAAGAAGGAATACAGAGGAAGGAAAATAAGAGGAAGTCAAAATAGTAAGTAAAAAAAAAAATAGAAAAAGAAAAATAACAAGAGAAAACAAATGTATAAAGTAAGGAATAAAGGAAAGAAGGAATGGAATGAAATGAAAAAAAAAGGAGAACATCACAAGAAATAAAACAAATGTGGGTGAAAAATAAGAATAAAATAAAACAGGAGAATAAAGCAAGGAACAAAAGAAAGAAAGAAGAAAGAATGAAGGACAAGGAATAAACGAGTGAACGGAAGAATGAATGAATGCAGTGTAAAGAGAAAAAAGAGTAAAAAAAAAGAAGTTGAAAAGCAAAAAATGAAAAAGATGATGAAATGGGAGAATAAAGCGAGGAATAAAGGAAGGAAGGAAGGAAGGAAGGAAGGGAGGAATAAAGAGTTAAGAGTAGGAAATGAATGAATGAAAGAAAGAGAAAATGCAAAGTAAAGAAAAAGGTTGAAGAAAAAAAAAACCCAGTTAAACCAGAAAATAAGATACAAGTAGCGCGTAAAGCAAGGAATTAAGGAAGGAAGGAAGGGAGGAATAAAGAGTTAAGACAAGTAAAGGAATGAATGAAGGAAAGAGAAAATTCAATGTAAAGAAAAAGGATGAAGGAAAAAATACAATAAAACAGTTAAACAAGAAAAGAAGATACAAGTAGCGCGTAAAGCAAGGAATTAAGGAAGGAAAGAAGGAAGGAAGGGAGGAATAAAGAGTTAAGACAAGTAAAGGAATGAATGAAGGAAAGAGAAAATTCAATGTAAAGAAAAAGGATGAAGGAAAAAATACAATAAAACAGTTAAACAAGAAAAGAAGATACAAGTAGAGCGTAAAGCAAGGAATTAAGGAAGGAAGGAAGGAAGGAAGGAAACCAGAATCAAGGGCAAGGAGTAAAGGAGCGAGGGAGTGAGGGAAGCAAATGTCTTCCCGGAGGAGTGACGCAAATGGAAGGAGTTTAGGAGAGATGCAGACAAGGAACCGTGGACTTAATCTTAACATGAAGGGCCTCTCTCTCTGCAGACCATCTTCCTCTTTTCAATTTCCTCCGTTCCTCCACTTCCTTCTCTCCACGCCTTCCTCCTTTTCCTCCCTTCTCTATCTGTCTCCTTTCTCTTCTCCCTTTCCGTCTCTCTCTCTCTCTAACTCACTCTCCTCTTACCTCCACTATCCTCCCTCCCTCGCTCTTTCCTCCTCCTCCTTCCTTCAGACAGTCTCATTTTCCCTCTTCTTGCCTCCTCCCTCCCTCCCTCTCTTCCTCCCTCCCTCCCCCTCCTTTCTCTCCCTCCTCTCATTAGTCCGACACTCCCGAGACCAACTTGAGCCCAACTTATAGAAGAGACTTGTGGGCTATGCATTGGGGGGATGGAGGGAGAGAGGGAGGATATAGAAGCATTAGGAGGAAGGGAGATTAACAGAACTTGAGACAGAGGGATTGGACGGCTGATGGATCGCGTGAGACAGACAGATAGACAGACAGAGAGGGAGACACACATACATACATACATACAAACAGACAGACAGACAGACAAACACACACACATACATACATACAGACAGACAGAGACACAAACATACATACATACATACAGACAGACAGATACAAATACATACAGATAGAACCAAATAGACAGATAGCCAGAAAAAAGAGACAAATTTAGACAGAAAGACATGACACAGAGATAATAACTAAATAATAACAAGGAAAGCGATGTTAAAGACACAAGGAATATAAAAAAAAATCATTGGAGAAGAATCTTTCCCCTTTCAATCCCCAGCTTTCCCAACCAATCCCTAATCACCCTCATTCAACCATCTTTCTAATCCAGACTCCCACTTCGCCAACCAAACTGCCCCTCTTCATTCTTTTCTAATATCCAATCATCCTCACTCACCCGTCTTTCTAATCCAAACTCCCACTTCGTCAACCAAACTGCCCCTCTTCATTCTTCTCCAATCTCTAATCATCCTCATCTTTTAATCCAAACACCGACCTCCTCCATCAATTTGCACCTTCCTCATCCAACTCCCCAACATCCCTGCGCTCCCCAACTGTTCTCATACTTACATAATATCAAAATCATCCACACTCTATTCCCCATCCATATTATCCAAACTCCCACTTCCCCATCTAACTTGCATCTTCAACACCCTCATTCCCCTTCACCAGCTTCCCTAACTAAGCCCTAATCATCCTTACGCATCTTCCCATCAGCATTCTCAGTCAATTCCCCATTTGTATAATCCACTTCCCTGCCTTCTTCCAAAATCCATCTTCAGCACCCCCATTCCCCGCCTTCCCCTGCCTTCCCCAACCTTTTCTATCCTTCCCACTCAATTCCTCAACGTCCTCACTAACTCCTCATCCTTCTAATACAACCCCCTACTTCCCCATCTATTCTTCACTTAAATCATTCCATTCCCCGCCTTCCCCAACCTTTTCTATCCTTCCCACTCAATTCCTCAACGTCCTCACTAACTCCTCATCCTTCTAATACTACCCCCCACTTCCCCATCTAATCGTCACCTAAATCATTTCTTTCCTCGCCTTCCCGAACCTTCCCCACCTTCCCCAACCAATACCCAGTCATCCTTACTGAATTCCCCAGCATTCACACTCCATTCATCATGTCTAATCCAATTCCCCGCCATCCCCATTCGGAATGCATCTTAATCACCTTTTCCAGTATCCCCGAGTCTCACTTTCTCCCACCTTCCCCAACTGTACTCCTCCTCACGCAGTATCACAATCACCATCACTATTCCAAATCCTTATAACCCAAACTCCCACTTCCCTATCCAAAACGCACCTTCATCACCCTTCCCCAGTATCCCCGCCTTCTCCTACCTTCCCCATCCTTCCCCAGCTGTACTCCTCACTCAGTGTCACAATCATCCTCAGTCTATTCGCCATCCTTATCACCCAAACTCACACTTCCCTATCCAAAACACACCTTCATCACCCTTCCCCAGTATCCCCGCCTTCTCCTACCTTCCCCACCCTTCCCCAGCTGTCCTCCTCCTCATTCAGTATCACAATCATCCTCAGTCTATGCGCCATCCTTATAACCCAAACTCCCACTCCATCTTGCACCTTTAACACTCCATTCCCCAACCTTTCTCATCCAATTCCCCACCATCCCCTCCCTTCCCCAGCAGTACTCACCCGGTTGACAGTGACGGGGAAGGATGAGGGCTGTGGGGAGGCGGCCTGAACGTAGCCCACGGCCGTGTCCCCCGGGGCTGCCGAGAACACATCCATGGGCCCCGGGGAGCCGGTGTGCCCGAACCCCCTGCTCGTGGCCGTGGCGGGGGAGGTGGGGGGGCCGTACCCCTGGGGGAAGCTGTTCATCACTGGGGAGGAGCGAGAGACAGGGTGAGTTACGTTAAGATGGCGAGGGATGGAGTGGGGTGAGGGGGAATGGGTGTGGGTGTAAGAGATGGGAAAGGAAGGGGATGGGTTGGGTAGAGAGGAATGGGTGAGTGGGGAAGAGATGGGAAAGGAAGGGGATAGGTTGGGTAGGGGGGAATGGGTGAGTGGGGAGGAGATGGGAAAGGAAGGGGATGGGTTGGGTAGGGAGGAATGGGTGAGTGGGGAAGAGATGGGAAAGGAAGGGGATGGGTTGGGTAGGGAGGAATGGGTGAGTGGGGAAGAAATGGGAAAGGAAGGGGATGGGTTGGGTAGAGAGGAATGGGTGAGAAAGGGAGAACGGAAGGAAAGGGAAAGGAAGGGGATGGAAGGGGGTCGTTGAGTGGGAGAGGAAGAGGTTGGAAAGAAAGGGAGACAAGGAAAGGGGATGGACTAGGTAGGGAGGAATAGGTGGGTGGGAGAGAATGGAAGGAAAGGGAAAGTATGGGAAAGTAGGGAGGACGGGAAGGGGGTAGGAAGGAGTGGGAGAGGAAGAGGTGGAAAAGAAAGGGGAAAGAAGGAAAGGGGATGGGCTGGGTAGGGGTGGAAAGGGGAGAGAAATGAAGGAAGGAGATGGAAGGGAATGGGTTCAGTGGGGAAGAGGTGGGGATGGAAGGAGAGAATAGAGAAGTGGGAAAGGATGGGAAAAAGGGGAAAGGAGGGAAGGGAAGGGGAGATAAGGGAAGGGAAAGGAATGGGATAACAACGATGAGGGGCAAAGGGGAAGGGAGGATATTAATGTGGAGAGCTGAGAAGGAAAGGGGAGGGGGGGAGGAAAGGGCGAGTTGAGAGAGGAATGAAGAGAAAGGGAGAAGAAGGAAAGACGGAAGAAGAAGGGGAAGAGGTGGGGATAGGAAGGTAGAGGAGGGAGAGGTAAGAATAAACGTGTGTGTGTGTGTGTGTGTGTGTGTGTGTGTGTGTGTGTGTGTGTGTGTGTGTGTGTGTGTGTGTGCGTGCGTGTGTGTGACATTGATGGGGTGTTATTGTGAAGCAGTGGAGGAGGAGGAGGAGGAGGATGAGGAGGAGTAGGAGGAGGAGGAGGAGGGTTGTGGTGGTGCTGGTGACACTGCAATTGATAGTGTTAGTAGTGGGTGACAATCTCTCTCTCTCTCTCTCTCTCTCTCTCTCTCTCTCCCCAGAATCCATTAGTTTGATGCACACGAGTTTCATTAGAAAATTCATACAATATTGAGAAATTTTACTTTTTTTTCCTTCTCTCTCTCTCTCTCTCTTCACAAATCATTGGCAAACGCTCTCAACTCCCAAAATGAATAAAATAAATAAAAAAACAAGTCCCCCTGTTTTTAATTCACAGAAAATGGGAATACCGTGTCCACTGAGAGGAAAAACAAGACGAAAATCTGCGAGCGAATAAAAAGAAAGGAAGGAAAAAAAGGGGAATAATAATAAAAGCGCTTTGCTATTTCCCTATAATTTCGCTGATATGCATTGCGCGACGAGGCTCCGCTGAACGGCACGGTTTGGACATGATTTACTTGCTTCTCTTTTTCTCTCTAGTTCTTCTGTAACGGTCTGTGTTTTATTTTCTTCGTATTTTATCTTGTTTGTTTTGCTTTCTTCGTTTTGCTTACGTGTTTTGTTTTCTTTGTTTAACTTACGTGTTTTGTTTTCTTTGTTTTACTTATGTGTTTTGCTTTCTTTGTGTTTTATTCTTTGTTTGATTTTCTTCGTGTTTCATTTCCTCCCCGTATCGTTCACCATTTTTCAGTTAATACCATTATTTTTCCTATTCCCCATTTCTTTTCCTTTTGCAAAGACTAATGAGAAAGTAATGTGATGGAAGAACTGTTTTCACTATTACTAATATTCTTAATACTATTTTTATGATAATTATTGTAATTATTCTGTTTTGGAAGCATCTTTATCGTAATCATTATCATTATTTTTTTTTTACGTTCTGCCTATGACGCCGGTAGGCTTTCTTGGCGGGACTGACGGTCGGCCTCAGCCTGTTATGGCGCAGGCAAGTGTTTATAGAGGCGCCATCTTCCTTGACTGATGATGTCCCCCGGAGCTCACCTTTGATCCTCTTTTTGGAAAGAGAATCTAGAACCCGGGTTCATAAAATGATCTTCAGGATATCATGTGCCGACTCTGGGCCACGACTATCCTCGACTTTATTGTACACGAGGTCTTGGGTGTTGATGTGAAAGGGTCGGGCATGTCTTGAAAGAGGTCTTGAGACTGTTGCCGAATGCTGCGCCGACGTCGTGACGCGAGTCTGGAGTCGTGAGGGTTAGCACGACATGCTGGCAACTAGTTGGGCGAATGTCCCAGACAGTCGGCAAGACACCAAGACCCAAATAAAACTTCCCCTCCCTTCTTGGAGCGTGGGAACCAACTTGTCAAATGCAGAAGTCGCTGGGTTGTCGTGGCCCAGAGTCGGCACAGTGTGAACGGGGCTTTAGGCCACTCGGCGGCGACGAAAAAATCCCAGCTTGTGGCGGTGGGCGGGTCGCGAACCGGGCTCCTCCTGGACGCTCCGCCCGCACGCTAACCACTTAGCCACCGCCTCCCTTATTAGTTATTATTACTAGTGTCATTAACATTATTATCCTGTATAGTTTTCAATAATCATACACACTATTACAGGAGTCTATAGAGTTAGCAATCCTCCCTGAACACATAACACATAGTACGAGAAACGCCGCTACAACCAAGGACAAGAATGTTATCGGAAAGCCATTCAGACTGTCCTAAAATAATTACCGATTTTCAAAGTTGAGTACTTTGAAAAGAATCGGGGAGTTTTAGGAGCGACGGTGAAAATTTGGCGATAAGAGCGGAGCTGCGAGGAAATGTTGTACGGGATGAAGGAAAATGTTAGCGTTAAACACACACACACACACACACACACACACACACACACACACGGCCCAGTAGCTCAGTGGATAGAGCGTCTGCCTCACAACCAGAAGGACCGAGGTTCGATTCCCCGGCCGGATGAAGATAAGTTGGGTATATCTTCTTTCACGTGTAGCCCCTGTTCACCTAGCAGTGAGTAGGTACGCGACGTAAGACAAGAAGTTGTGACCTCGTTGTCGCGGTGTGTTGTGTGTGAGTGGTCGCAGTCCTACCCAAAGATCGGTACTATAAGCACTATGCTTCTCCGTAGGGGAACGGCTGGCTGTCTCGAGAGAGACCCGCAGCAGAGGTGAATGACACACACACACACTACAAAACAAACAACCCTTGAAAATTCTACTTCAAGGGAAGACTATCCACTCAAATTCGAAGTAAAAACTATGAAAAAAATATCTCAAAATGTTTCTTCCTCACAGGTAAGAAATAAACAATTGAAAAAATGGGATAATCCTTATCTTTAAATTTTCCCAAAACACACAAAATATAATAAACTTGAAAAAATTCCTTATTTTTTTAATTACTCTAAAATAAAACAAAAAAATATAGAAGTAAAAATTCCTTATTCAAAAAATCGATCCAAAACAACGACAAAAAAAAAACTGATAAATTCCTTATTCAAAAATTCTACAAAAAAAATCAGCAATGTGGGTTAAATTTTCTAATTAGTCCCTACAGGTAAAGGTGAGAAGGTCGGCACGTTACCTGTAGTCCTGAGCATGGGTGAGGAGTTGATGTGGTCGGCTCTGGAGTGCGGGGCAGCGGCGGTCACCTGTATAGGCTGCTGGCCCCTCTGGTCCGGCCCCGCCCCGCTCATGGTGACGGCGGCGGCCAGGGTGCCGGAATCATAATAAGTCCCGGCCGCGAGTCGCTCAGCCTGAAGATGGTAAGGCAACATTTCCTCGGTCACTTCGCCCTGGAAAAAGGTGACGAGTGTTGCGTTACCTACCAAAACTGCCTCTACTTCTTTATTCTCAGGTGGGCGGCGCGTGGAGGTGAAGATGTGGGGGTGGCGATGTCTGGGTGAGGCTTACCGTGAGTGTGGGTGTGATGGGGGCCGTGGGCGTCAGTGTGGGCGTGGCTACTGCACCAGAGTCATAGTAAGCAGCAGCCTTGAACCCGTCAGCGGGGGTGGGGGTTTGAGGGGACACGCCTGTGATGGAAGCTCCTGTGGCTGAGGGGAAGTAGCCACACCCGGCGGGGAAACCTGGGCGGAGACAGGGAAGGTCAGGTCAAGCGAGGTCATGGCGGGGGAAAGTCTCGGGGCAGAAAAGTGATTAGTAGGGGAGTGGGGGGGAGGGGAGGGGGGTCAAGAGGGCCAAAGCCATAAAAATCTTTGGTCATATCAATTCACACGAGAAAAAATGGTTTGGTTTGGTTTGTAATTCTTATTTAAAAGGAGTTTACAATGGGATTACAAAAAAGGTGTTATTATGTATATATAGTTTGTTGTACTGGGGCTTGTAAGGGACGTCTGGGTGAGCGGCTCCGGGTTAGTAGAGTTAATAATAAAATCCATGACAAGTTGTGCAAAAAAAGACACGTTGTTGGATCATTGAGAAAATCACAATATTAAAACAGTCTCCCGGGCAAGTAATCAAAGAAAACGGTTAGTGGGGCCAAGGGAGAGTGGGCAGCGGGCGGCACACTCTCAAAACAGCTGCAGAAACACACGCTAGAAAAACGGCTCAACACTACCACTTTTGTCGGGCCAAGAACATGCCAAACCCAAAATGTGGGCGGCGGTGGCGGCGATGCTACAGCCACCGCCAAGCTATGAGGCGAACCACTCACTAGAAAGGCTACAAAAATTGGTTCTAGAAAATGTTGGTGCTAGTAGATGGTCTAAAACAGTTGACTAAGAACCTGGAAGAAGGAAAGTTAGTGAGTCTATTGAAGAACACAGTGATTTCTCTCTAGTTATTGCATGTTATCTAAAGTTTTCTAAGTCATCCTAATAGTACACTCGCAGGTCAATACAGCCTCTGCTCTAATGGTAGTAAGAGTACATTCACCTAGTACATTAGTAGTTATCACTAGTAACAAGACATCATCATCATCACCATCATCATCATATCAACCAGTCAGTCTATCATCATCATCATCAACATGAGTAACACACTTGGCATCATCTAGACTGACTCTTTTCACTTGACTAAGACTCTAGGATATCATCTGGAATGAACATCTCTAATAGTGTGACTAAGCCTAAAGTAAGACACTTGTTCTAGCATAGAGAGAGCGCTAAGGCACCTATAAGATCACTAAGAGTACTAAGAGAACACTAAATTATCTAAAAAGTAGTAGTAGTAGTAGTAGTAGTAGTGGTAAGTAGTAGTAAGTAGTAGTAGTGGTAGTGGGAGTGGTAGTAGCAGTAGTAGTAGTGGAGGTAGTAGTAGTAGTAGTAGTGGTAGTGGTAGTAGTGGAAGAGGAACTGGTTCTCTGAGCTTCACTAAATATAGATGTCTTGATTGGTCATTCCCACGGCTATGGGTTTGCAGCAAGGCCCCTTTCTCTTCCTTTGGTGCAGACACACGCATCTAGACAGCTTCTTCTAAGGACTGCTTCACCTAGGGCCACCTCAGACTAAGGAAAAGGTGTGTTGGGGAGAGAGACTACGTCTAGGGCGAAGTAAGGACAGTCCATCCAACAGGAGCAAAATGCGATCAGTGTGGGAAAGGTAAGCCAGACAACTCATCCGGCATTGGTACTTACTCAAAAATTAGCAATTGTCTGTCTCTCTCTTTCTCTATCTTTATCTCTCGCTCTCTCTCACACTCTTTTTAATTTCCTCTATTGCTCACTAGCACTTTTTTTCTCTCCTCCATTTTTCTATCTCCTCCTCCTCGCTTCTTCTTTTGGTTGCCTCTGCCTCTCTTTTTCGCCTTCGTGTATTCTTTATCACATTAAACACTTGGTGGAATAGGACACTCACTACCCCTTCTTTGGATACATTGGTTATCTTAAAAAAATGGGTTAGCTTACTTCTAAGTCACTACGCTAAGTCATCAAAGAAAAGAACACAAAAAGGTACCATTACTCTTCTCTCCTAGACAATTGAAGACAAAACTGGACGTGAAAAAATAATAATAAAAGTTACAATAGGGAAAAAATCAAAACATTACATCCTACAGTGACTACTACAGTACTTCTGATTTTTTTTGGGAATACAATTGAAAAATCTACATAAACAGCTCAATAATAAGTTGGATTATGAACAGTAAGGCAATCAATCTACAATAGTACAACAGTGACATTAGTAGTAATCTCAGTATTCTTTTTTTTATAAGTTTACCTTCAATTAAAAAATAATACTACAACCAAAGTGTTTATAGAGTGTCTCAGGCGTGCCGAGGGCTGGTGTACCTTTGTTTTGAGGGTGCCAACAGGTGAGCCACAGGTGTCACACGGGCACTCGGCACACCTGTACACGAGGCTGAGAGGGGCGTGCATACACCGTCAGCATGGCAGGTAAGTTGACCCTAGCGACTCATCAATTAAGGAAAAAATGAACTTTCTCTAATGCAAAGACATGACGTTCAAATTTCTCTCTTTCTCCTTTTTTAAGCTTTCGTCACACACAAAAGTAACGAAAAAATGAGTTAGTAAGTCAAAAAGGTAGAGGTAGGTAGGTGGTTTGCTTTGTGTTTAATTGAAGGGGGCAACCTACAACACTACTACTCGAGCACTTTGTTCCCATTTTCTCTCTCTCCCGTTTTCTCCTAGTCACTCTTAGCTCGTGGGTACACTTACTCAATTCTCAAACGACCACTAAACGAAAGCAAATTCACCAGTTACGCGAACCTCCGGCCATTTATTCACTCACTCACTAACCCCAGAGGGAACCCACGCCCATACCCACCTGCCCCAAACCCTTCTACGACCCCGCAGTGACCCAGCCATCTCAGGGGACCGCGCTAAAGTGAACAACCCCAGGGGAAATCGCGCAATCGGTGAATTTAACTTTCACTACACAACGTTTGTATCAGAGTCTTACCCGGTGAAAGGACATGGACGGCACGATAATGGGGAAGAGCATTGCTGGTTTGAGATTTGAGGGCCGGCTGGGAGTCCTGCCTTAGGTGAATTGCTGCAGTTAGCCCTATAATGGTCATAAAAAACAGGAGCTAAGGTTGTGGTGGTGGCGGGGAAGGGTGTGGCTCAGCTTCACACTCATTCTGTCTTATTGCAGTGGCGGATCACACAGCTGGGGAGGTTACCTGGGCAGCTAATTAGGACACCTGATTCCAGTTTTCTCTCCTTGATTTTTCCTTTGCGATTTCAAAACAATGAATGATTTAAAAGGATTGTTAGAAAAATGAATTATTTCAAAATGCTTTATAATTTATAAAAAAATATCATTTTTTTTATTTTCATCCTGGAAAATGAGATGAAATTTTTCATCAAAATCTTTATTGTTTGACAGTCAATCAATTACTTTCTATGTCATTAAAGATATTTTGATCCGCCACTGGTTTTATGCATCTCAACCTTTACTTATATCAGAATGCTTATCAGTTAATTCATTTACTAATACTTTTTAGCCTTAGTACGAGTAAGTATTTATTTATATTTTACAAACTATTCAACGACTTCCTCCTCAAACAACAAACAAGCCGCGCGCAGCTCTGTGACGCACGCGAGTGACTTCTCTTCGTCTTCGTCTGCGTTACGCCCTACTCGTCCAACCATCTCTTGTTATTACTATTACATCTTGTCTCTGGTTCGATCACCGGCAACTTCTGAACATGTTGGAAGCAGAGGCGATGAAAAAGAGGTATTAGAAGATAGCGATTCGAGGGTTTAGACTTTCCATCAGTTAAACTAAAAATTCGGTTTGATTTAGTCAATGAACGAAGAAACTTTTAATTTGGATCCTGACCAATGAAAGGGAAGGAAATTTTGATGCCGGCCAATCAAGGAAAAGTCAAACAAATTAAGGAAACTTATGTTGATAAACGAGGCAAGTAGATCCAGTTATTTAGAGACGAATAAGTTTGAATATTGACGCCTTTGATAATAATAATAATAATAATAATAATAATAATAATAATAATAATAATAATAATTTAAATAAGACAGAAAGAGGGAAGCTAATACCACAAACAATAGTAATAGTCAAAACTACCTCGACTTCAAAATTGTAAAAAAAATAGAGCAAGGTACAGATATATTTCCTCCTTAAGAGTCTTTGAAATTGAAATGGGAAAAAAAACACATGCGTACGTTGAACAAATTACTGAAACAAAAAAGGTATAAACATATTTCCTCCGTTTAATAATCCTTTGAAATGTCCTTGAAGCGGGAGGAAAACAAATAAAAAGAAAAAAGAAAATATATGCGTACCTTGACCAACAAATTACTGTAAAAAATATATATGTATAGTGCCTAAGTGCATGAAAATCTTCCCTAGAGGTTAACTATCGTACCACGGCAACACAAACACTGAGCGTAAAGCATCGTACACTAAGCTAAGTTATCGTACGCCACCAGCAACACATTATTATCATCTCTCTTGTTTAATATATCTCTCTCTAGTTGATCAGTTTCTTCCATCTCACCAATCGCATGGCACTGGACACAAAAATGCTTGAGAAAAAGGGGGCAGGGGGGGACAGAAAACTACGATAGATTTACATAATTCGGCGTCTATTCTCGACCAAAAAGCAGATATATAGGGGGAGAGGGGGGGCAAGGGGGGGCAGGAGGGAGCGGGGGGGGGGGGGGTTGAGGAGGAGGCAAGTTGGGGGTGGGGGAGGGAGGTGGCAGGCTTTAGTTCACCACCTTATAGAAAATGGGATATGGGTTGTTATTTTAAGGGGGGGGAGGAGAGGGAGGGTGGGGAGGGGAGGGGCGGGCAAGTTGGGGGGGGGATCAAAGGGGGGGACTTGCCTACTGCATTAACGAAGTAATATTACGATCAAGCTCGAGCAAAGGGCAATACATTCACTACCTAATGATGGCAGCGGTACAGTACACGAGTAGTAGTAGTAGTAGTAGTAGTAGTAGTAGTAGTAGTAGTATAGAGAGAAAAGAGTGGAGAAATTAGTTGGAGAGATGGTCGTAATCGAAATTGTAGAAAAAAATGTAGAAGTAGAGGTAGTAGTAGTAGAAACAATAGTAATAATATAAAAGTTGTAATAGTAGAATGGTAGTAGTAGTAGTAGTAGTAGTAGTAGTAGTAGTAGTAGTAGTAGTAGTAGAAACAATAGTAATAATATAAAAGTTGTAATAGTAGAAGTAGTAGTAGTAGTAGTAGTAGTAGTAGTAGTAGTAGTAGTAATCTTGAAATGATAAAAGTAATAGCAAATGAGGAATGGACAGTTGTAATAGAATAAAAAAAAAAACACAGTAGTAGCAGTAGAAGAAAAAAAGTAGTAGTAGTAGTAATAGTAGTAGTAGTAGCAGTAAAGGTGGTAGTAGTAGCTGCAGCAGTAACAGTAGTGGTAGTAGAGTCAACAAGACAACTACGAGAGAAAATATTAGTAGTAATCTAGAGTAACATTAATAAGAGTAGTAACTCCGTATAGTAAAGTCTGTAATGCCTAGACCTAGTGATAGAGTTCACGACAAGACTTGGTGAAGCACTCCCTCATTAGTGAAAGTCATTGCGGCTCACCTATACAGTACACAGGTAGGTCACACTAAACCACAGGTAGTATTTAATTAAAGAGTCTATGGGTACGAGCTATAAATAGTTAACTAGTGAGTCTATTTAAATCTGGGCCAACCCTCTTCATGCCTCGGGATTCGCATGCAATGTCTCTCTCTCTCACTCATTTTCTCACTCTCTTTTTCTTTCTCTGCCTCTCATCTATAACACTCTAGACATGACATTAATACCAAGCTAGAGAGGAAATAGAAGTTGTTTAAAAAATTTTGGCCATTATATTTATTTTTCCATACATACATAATCAATTCTTGAATGAGGATTATTATTATTATTATTATTATCATTATTATTATCATTATGATTATTATAGTATTATTATTATTATGATTATAATAATTATGATTACTGGTAACTTTATATATATATTTTTTTGGTTGCATTTTTTTGTAGGTTTTGTGAGTAGCTTTTTTTATAGTTTTATCTAGGTTGAGGTGGTGGGAGGCGTGCTTTGCGGCGCTCACAAAAAACACGCTTGACTGTTTGCTTCATGGCGGGAACGGAACAAACACACGCACACACAATATGGTTTGGCAAGGATTAAAACACAGCCAGTTCTCTCAAAGGTGCCTCGCGCGGTCCACACACTCCAGACACACGCACACGCACACGCACGCACACGAACTCGCTCAAGCAGACGCGGACGCACATTATAAAAAAAAGTATACACACAAAATGGAAAAAAATAATATAGTACCGAATAGAATAATAGTAGTGATCAGTATCTTACAATTTTGACAACTAACTTTTTAAGCTTATATTTTCTATTGCAAGTTACGAATACAAACTTTTTAATTACTTCTTTATCAGTGTTTCTTCCATCTCCCTTTTTTTCCTCTCCGCCCTTCCTCCATCAAGGTTTGTCTCTCCCTTCTATTTCTCCCTAATTTTCTCCCTCCTCTACCTCTCCCCCACTCTCTGCTAGGTTAAGGGAGGGGGGAGGGGTGGAGGGGGGCGCGGGAGGGGGTGGAGGAAGGGGGGAGGGCTGTAGGGGGGGAGAGTGTGACTGGAGCTATGGAGGGCGCGAGGCCTTAAGAATAAACTAAATAATATCCTAAACCTTAACAAGGATCCCTAAACTTAAGGAATCCTGCAGGACCCCCTCCCCTGAACTCCCCCTCAAGGACACCACCGCTTGGGCCACCCGAAAAATACTAAAAAAAAAAAAAAAGTTACGTTAAGAAAAATAGAAATGCTCAGAACTTTGCCACACTTTAGATTTCGAAGTATTGGAAAAAAGTGAGATTTCATGTAAGTGAAAAAAGGTTGATTTCGAAAAGTGAGATTTTGTAGTAGTGAAAAAAAAAAGTTAAGATTTCGTTTTAGTGAATTAAACTTCGGACTAACAGATTGAATTTTAGATTAGCGATTGAATGTCGAATTAGCGGATTGAATTTTAGATTAGAAGATTGGATCTCGTGACTGATTAACATAGTAGCAGCAAGAGTGGCAGTAGTAGTAGTAGTAGTAGTAGTAGTAGTAGTAGTAGTAGTAGTAGTAGTGGCAGTGGTGGTCTCTTAAGTGAGGGGGAGTTCAAGGGGGGGAACAACCCTAAGAGATGTCAACAACCGAGACATCAAATTACAGGTAGAAAAATTACAGTTATGATATGCGTAAATAATTTGAAAAGGTGAAAACGAAATACCGACAGAGAGAAGACAGAAAGGGCTCAAAAACCAACAACAACAACAAAGTGGAAAAAAGTAGTAGTAGTAGTAGTAGTAGTAGTAGTAGTAGTAGCAATAGTAGTAGTAGTAGTATTGGCATGCGTTCTTTATCTTTCTTAAAAAATAGAGAAGCTGGAGATGAATGACTTTCCTTCACGAATATAGGAAGTTGGGGTCACTAGAGTTATTCAATATTATACATCGTGTGCGTGAAGGGAGGAGGATAATGCATCATATAAATGGTATAAGAGAGAGAGATGGCCGGCGAGGAGCAAGCCAGACACCGTTAGCGAGTCCAACACCTTCCCGGGACACAGAAATGCAATGCTGAAAAGACCTTGAGGAGAAAATATCCAGACAGACACTGCGATGGAGAGCAAGGCGACGACAAGGTACAAGCGTCCCTTCAGGATAAAAACAAGGTCAGTAGTGAGGCAGACGAAGGTAAGGAACACAAGCGTGGAGCCGCACTCTGCAACGGCGTTAGAAATGGTCTGTTTCCTGATTAATATTATTTTCTTTCTAGCTGTTTTAAAATGAGGGAAGAGATGAAAAAAAGCGATCTGTCATGGCGGTTCTGCGTGGCTTTGCAGTTGCAACTAAAAAGCATAGGATCTTTCTGTGTGTTCTGTTGCAACGGTTAAAATCAAGGTTGTGAGGTCTGGAGGTTAGACAAACGACCTCTACAGGGAGACAACAGTAAGGGTTAGTGGTGGACATGTTAAAACACGGAACACACGCCTAAGAGGAAGGTTCTTTAGTCACACTCTGTAAGGGAAAAAATAGAAACCCCGCCACTCTTACGGGGCTCCAAAAGGCTAATTGGACCGTCAGATTTTGGCGCCAAATTGGATGGTAAAATATTGGTTAAAGGAACTCCTGGCTCCTTTAGGGATAAAAACAAAGGAAGGTAAAGGACATGTTATTAAAAGGACATAAGAGACTAAGGCTACAAGGAGAAAAGTAATGTTAGTATCTACTTCACCTCTAGTGGTACAGTACATGTTAGTCAGTAGAATAAAAGCATCAGCTGTAACTCTTTAGGGATAAAAATCAAACACAGAGGGACAGACACGCTACACTACGGCTTTAGGAAGGAAAAAAACAAAGCCACGGTAAAGGGTTTTAAAAAGGGTTAAGGGAGATTTACAAAGGTTTCAAAGGTTTGTTTTCGATGTCAAGAGGAAGGAAAACCAGACCACAAGGACGAAGTGGAAGGAGGAGACTCAAAAACCTTAAACCGATGCCCTAAAGTGAACCAGTGACGGGAAGAGGACGCTGTGGACGCACTCACCGAAAAGTCGTGCCCAGATATGGACTTTTCGTCTTTTTATATACATGAAAAAGTGGTACAGTTGGTGTCTTGACTAACAAAATTATAAATACACAAACTAAAGTCTAAGAAAACAATAACAGTATGAGAAAAAGAATCCCAAATATTTTTTTTTACATTCGTATCTAAACTAAGAAATACAAAAGAAAGACTGAAATCAATTCGTCATATTTACAACTGTATAAAGTATACACAGTAAACCTATTTTGATAAAAAAACGGTCAATTTCAAGAAAACAATAAAAAATGTGATATAAATGTAACACCAATTTTTAAAAAAGACTAAGAATACAAACTAAAAAAAAGGTAAAAATACGTGAAGGGTTTTCAAGTCACCTAATTCGTCTCACAAAGGTTTCGTTGATCACTAATGAAGCTCCACTTAAGTCCATGAACATCTCTCTCTCTCTCTCTCTCTCTCTCTCTCTCTCTCTCTCTCTCTCTCTCTCTCTCTCTCTCTCAGTCACTCAGTCTTCCGTTCACAAGCGGATCAAAGCCTCTCTAAGAAAGTTTGAAGCTTAACTATAACCTGTTCGAAGTCTCACTCAAGCGTTTCGAAGCCTCGCCTAACTAAATGCAACCTCGAGTGGGACTTACAATGGACGCAAATGAAGCTGCTTCGAACCCAAAGCGGACTGAATACAAATCGAGAAGCTCCGATTAACTCATCCGACCCAAGCGAAGCAAACGGCACCGAGTGAACCAACACCGAAATGAACCACTGAACCCAAGATGGAGACGAACCGAACCCTTACAGCCCGAAGCGTCGAATGACCCTGTGAAGCCCAAAATGAAGCAGTAAGAGGTATCATCATCCGGCAGCACCAACAGGACAAAATTAACCCCCAAACGAAGCCTCATAAAGCTTCATGAATCACTAAATGAACCACAGAATGAACCCGAGGTGCCGCCAGACCTCAAAACAGGACAAGAAAAAGAACAAGAACAAGAACAAGGAGAAGACAGGAGTAAATAAATGCAATGTAGATCCGTAATGTACAATTGAAAGGGGAGAAAATGTACAAAAAATATATATCATGTATTTATATGTATCGTTATTCACTTATGACGACTCAGACTCGCGTGAATAAGTAGCACAAGGAAAATATAAATTTGAAAAAATAAATCAATCGAGTATATTATAGCCATGATACATAGCTAAACGTAGTCCTTAAGTTTTATGTCTCTGTATAGTCGTGTATACAAACTAAATAGAGCTTTCCATCGTGGTTACCAGTATTAACAGCTTAAGCTCAACACGCAATGATAAAACACAACTTCGCGACGGCTGAGAGAAATCCTGGGGAGGAATGGGGATTATACAAAGGGGATTAAGGGGATTATAAAGGGGATTAAGGAGCGTGGATGATAAGCGATTTTCACAGTGATACAGAAACGCGCAGCAACAATATTGGCGATTAAAGATTTGACCGCGTTGGCAGGGCAAGCGATTGGGCGGGAGATTATTAAGGGGAAGGGTTTGTGAGGTAACGGGTTAAGGGGTGTCATTAATGCATTATATATATATACGTCTGGAAGTATGTTTTTTTCTTTTATTATCGCAGTTTGCATAGTTAATAAAAGTGATGGTACCGGCACTGTATTGTACTCCACCCTGGTCTCGTTTTCTGTCAAGTCACGTGATTAAATGAGAGGGAAAAAAGGGGGAGGCTCACCTAATCGAGAGAAAAAACAGATTCACCGTTACTTGCTTTTCTCTATCGTCCTAAATTTCACCTATAACTTCTGGGGGAAAATTTGAATTAAGTTTTGACTAGCGATAAAATTTTCGACACGGGGCCCTCAAGGGGGGACTGACCGGGGGGAGGGAGGGAATCAAAAGGTCAAATTCTAATGCTCAAATGCGGTCGTTTTTCCCTCTATGAGATGACCTATCGTGACCTGTCGTGGCAAGAATGCGAGAGAGGGTCACCCAATCCTAAACTAGGCTCAAGGGGGCATGAAAGTCAACTATTCAATGACTGGCCTTCTACAGGTGGTGAGAACTAGGCCTCGCTAAACCCCCGATGCGTTTGACAGACAGGGGGGAGGAAAAATTTGCCTGGCATAGTACCGTTAAGCCTAAAGCCCTAGTTAGCTGTTCTCTACATGGCTGGGCTGATCTATGACTAGGGAGTACTAGGTAAGACTCCCAGCCATGTGCGTCTATTCCTCGTGCCAAAAAATGAGAATCCAAAAAAAAAAAATCTTACTGAGAGAAAAATGTTACCACGATTTTTACACTTAGCAGTATTACCAACTCTGCATCTTACAGGCAAAATACACTTACTTCTAACACCTAAGAGGACTTGTAAAGGGTTCTAGTCGGCCTTAACCGAGCTCTTGGCGTGCTACGAAGGGGAGTGTGAGTGCTAAGAAGTCTAAGTCGTCTACGTTCTAAGTTAATTAAAAGAGCTCGGTTTTGATATACTCTTAGCCTAAAAAAATGTCATATAATAAGTTGTTTTCTTTGAAGGGAGGAACTTGAGGGAGATATTCTTAGTGAGTTACTTAATACTTATTTAGATGGTTATTATTATTATTATTATCATTATTATTATTATTGTCATTATTATTATTGTTATTTACCGAACATCATTATCATCATCGTTATTATCATCATTACACGTCATTTGTTATGTAAAGGGGAAGATGGTGATGGAGGAGGAGGAGGTGGTGGAGCGAGGAGCAGGAGGAGGAGGCGTTGGAGGAAGAAGAGGAGGAAGGAAGAGAGGGAGGGGAACGTGGATTGCCATAAAAAAATAAAATAAAAAAAAACTTGAAAAAAAATACGTGAAAGGATAAAACAGCAATAAATAAATAAATAAATAAATAAATAAAAACTAGTGTGTGGGTGACAAACAAAAGTCGCTCTAACTGAAACCAGTCATTGAGGTGGAAATGTGAGCGAGAAGATCCATCGACAGAATCGAGAGAAAAAAAAAAGAGAAAGGAAAAGAAAGGAGAGAGTGTCAGCTGAATTTTCCCTTTTTTTTTGGAGGAGGAGAAAGCAGAAGAGAAAAATATTGGAGGAAAGGTAAACAGGAGGAAAAGGAAAATGAGAAAGAGGGAAACGATGCTGTGACGAAAGATGAGAGAGTAAGATTATGAGGAAACAGTGGAGAGGGAAAGGATAGGAGAGGTAAATGAGAGAGGAGAGGGAGATTGAGAGGGAAAGGATAAGAGAGGTAAATGAGAGAGGAGAGGGAGAATGAGAGGGAGGAATATTATTTGTGGTCAGATTGGAGTGACGAAAGGAAAGGGAAAGGGAGAGATTATAAGGTAAAAAGTGATGAAAATGAAGAAGTAAAAGAGAGTGGATAGGAGATAAGAGGGTAAATGAGAGGGTGAGGAAGTAAGTGGTGGACAGGGAACTAAGAGGAAAATGAATACGAGAATGAGGGGAGAAAGTGGTTGCAGGAACAGTAAATGGGAAATCTGACACGCTTTTCTCTTTTCCTCTTTTTCTTAACTTTTGAAAGAGGAAAAAAATTGCCTCTAAAATTGAAATTCGATATGGAATTTTCTTTCTTTCTCTCTCTTTCGATATATCTATAATTTATATCGCACTAATCACTTTTGTTGTACGTGAATTTAAACCTTTACTGAACTTCTCTAGAACGATTCCTTCTTTACTTTTGGTATTCATTGATAATGCCGGATTGACGAGGAAAAAAGAGCGATATTTAAGAAGGCAAGACGCGGCTTTGCAAAAGGGTGACATGCGTAATTCTTAACCATCAAAAGACCTCACTAAAGCCTCAATGACCCAGTTATTGATTCGCATATAAAAGAAACAGAGATATGACAGTAAAAACAATATTGGAATACAACATAAAAAAACGTTCGATTAAAAAAATAAGAACAAGAAAGAATGAAACGACAAACTAAAATAATCATAAATGACAAAAAATAATGTTCAAATAAGTTATAAATGCAAAAAAACACTACAGATACTACAAAATGCATTGCTTCCGAAAATGATAATGATAAACACAATAATAATGATAATAATAGTAGTAATATCGTTTAAAAATTACGGGATGGCAAACCACATCCAAAATGTTTCCTTTGCAACACCAAAACAACACCAACAAACCGACAGACCATCACCACCACCATCACCACAACCACCAACGACAACCACAATTCTACCAACCACAACCTTCAAACAACCAACATTACCAACAAGTATCTAAATCCCCTCCTCTCTTTCCCCCACTCCTCCCTCCCTCCTTCCTCCTCCTCCCCCCCACCTGGCCTCACCTCGCCACATCTGTCCAATTAACCACACCTGAGAGACGGCTCGAAAGAATGTCTGGATGGAACCTTTTTATATAACAAGAGGATGGTATTTTGACACCCAGCGGAAAGGGACCCACAGCAACAACAAGAGCAATAATAATAATAATAATAATAATAATAATAATAATAATAATAATAATAATAATAATAATAATAATAATAATAATAAATTCTCTAGGCCACCTTCTTTTCTGGGTGAATCTCTTAACTAAATCATAAACGAAAAACTTATGTAACAAAAATATGAAAGAAACAAACATTTTCACTTTCTTTTTCTTACTAACACTTTGTCCTTGTTTTTGTCACAATGTCAGTGATCTTAAAGCTCCACACACAGCTTCGAGATAACGTTCGAAGCTTCGGAGCCTCGAGTGGCCGGTTCAGCCCTCGAGCTCACGACACACTCAGCTACACCTCGGCTTGTTAGCGTGTGTACCTTCATCTTTAGGTTGCAGCAACAAGATTTGGAGAGAAGTGTTCCCAGAAATAATACAAAAACGAACTCAAACCATTGTAAAGATGATGAAACCAAAACGTGACAGAACAGAAGCCAATGAGTGAACGAGTGAGTGCACGAGTCACTGAGTGGCCCGCCAGGTGGACACAGTCACGAGCGAGGGGCGGCAGGTCTTAACAACACCGTCGCGGCGGCCCGGAGCCACGGACCACACCAGCACGGGCCGGCCGAGGTCTCCCTGTCTCTGTCTCTCTCAAGCAAGCACGCAATCAATCTCTCTCTGTCTCTGTGTGTGTCTCTCTCTCAAGTCTGTCGTGTTAGTGTGGTGGTCGTGCGGAGGTCGTCGCCGGAGCCCGCGCAACACCCCGGCTTTTAGGTCCTTTGATGGGATATATACAAGGAATAAGAGGCGCCACGAGAGGGAGTTTTCAGGTGTGGCCCACCAGGTTTAATGCTGGATTCAAACCGATATACTCTCCCAAAGGAAACTTGCCATCAGGCAAAATTCCAACAATTCCTGGGAAAAGAAACAAGAGATATGAACATCTTGGTGCTGGAAGTCTGGGGCTCATATAGCAACACAGGTATTGGGATTATAAGCAACACATATCATCATCATCATCATCATCATCATCATTAAGTAGCTACCGTGAAGCAGTGTGTGGTTGAGGTGATTCACACTAACACAAGCTTTGATCAGTGTTTGAAGAAAAGTAATAATAACAATAAAAAAGAATAAACAATAATAATAAAATTGAATTATGAAAAATGAGATCTGAACCAAAGCAACGACGAGTGTGTGTGTGTGTGTGTGTGTGTGAGGCGGCAGGAGCCTCCACCTGCCCCCTGGTGGTAAAAGGACACACTTCGCACACTAATCTTGCTGCTACAACTACCAAACAACCAAACACTTGCTAACCACACCGGCCACACGACGATATGGAAGAGGCACAGTACAAAAGCCTTTTATTATTATCATTATTATTCTTTAGTTTGGCTTCAAGAAACGAACCCCAATCAAAGGGCTTCGTGAAAAATGGTTTGCTTGTTTGTTTGGTTTGTGTTCAGAGAAAAATTATCGTTTCTTTCACTTTTCCTTCGAGTGGCAAAAGAAAAAATCTTCGGTTTTGAGTTACATGAATGAAAGGCCAAAAAATGGACGTGTAAATAAAAACTTGGAGAAGAGAGAGAAAAATGTAACTTCTCTTGACTTTCTGGACGTGTTTTATATTTTTTTCAATGACCAAAAAAGTCGTGTTATTGGGGGAGCTAAAATGCAGTAAATGGTTTCTTATTCTTTTTAGCCATTGAAAAAAAAAAGTACCAAGAGTAGCATAGAGACCCGTTCCCATATCGCCGGAAGGTTAAGTCAAAGATATACTAAAAGAACAAAACAAAAAGAAACCGAAACCGAGGAAAACAAAACAAAAGCTGAAAACTCAAAAACAAAAAAAAGAAATCTGACGTAACAAAACAAACAAAACAAAGAAAACGTAAGAAGGAAACGTAAAATAGAAAACGAGTGTTACTGAGGCAGAGTGACACTGTTGCCAACACAAACTCGCACCATCAAGGGAGGGAGAGGGAGGGGGTTGAATCCTTCTACCTCCTAGGCAACCCGTGAAGCAAGTAACCTACAGGACAAGCAGCTGAGGGGTTGGTAACACTGCCTGCGGGTGACAGGAAGGAAGGAGGAGACCAGAGAGAGGAAGGAGGAAAAGGAAGAAGCAAGGAAGCAAGGAAGGACGGCAGAAGAAATGACGAGGGACAAAACAGATACACGACTGGAAGATGAGGAAAGGGAGGACAAGGATCTGGAGGACTAGGAGGTTTAGGGCGTTGCAGGAGAACCAAAAAATCATACCAGGGAGTTATCTTTCAGGGTGGAAGGATACGTAGTCATAAAAAAAGTAAATAAAGGATGGAGGAAGGGAAAAACAAATCGTGTTTAGGTCATGCAGCAGAAGCCAAAATGTGGAGTTCTGAGCCACAAACGCTGCTGGTCTGGACACAAGTGGCTCAGGTGGAAAAGAGTCTACGTGGGCAGTTATCAATTAGTCTTCCCTGACATCACCTGTCTCAAAAGTTGCAAGATCCTAGGCTTGCGATCTCCGCGTTTGGGTGGCGGCGTTGGAAAAAAATAGGCCAGAGTATTTGTGGAAAATGGATCATGACAACATTCTCGTCTTTTGAAAATGAGTCCAAATGGAGAGAGGGGGAAAAGCAGGGTGAGTCGGCAGTAAAAGTGAGGTGGAAAAAGGGGAGGGGGAGGATGGGGGGAAAATTTAAGGGAAGAGCCGAGCCTTGAGCCCCGCCGAGGAGAGGAGGGAGTCTTGTGTGGCTCGGCGGGTTCGCCTCAAAGGGAAAAATGGTGAAGCATCGTCAGAAAAGAAAGAATTTTCCGAGAGAAACATTCCTTTAGACGTGAAAAGGATAAAAAAAGGAGGACGAGTGAGGATAGGAGGAAGAGGAGGGGAGTGGGGAGGAAGGGGAGGAGAGGAGGGGCTGAGATGGGAGGGAGTTAAGAGGCCAGGAGGCGGGGTGAGGGGAGGGAAGGAAGAGAGGGGGCAAAGTTAAACATACTGAGAGTGAACACAGGACTTCATTTTTAAGTTTCTGGACTTTGAGAGTGAACAGGGAGGACGAGACAAGTTACAGCCTCCAATGAGAGAGTAACACAGGGCCAACCCCCCAAAAGCAGAGAGAGTTACAACTGCAAGGCATGCATGTTATAAAGCCCCAGGTCGATCGGGTGAGGCAAACAGACCGCCGCAACACTTGGGTTCAAATTACCTGTGGGGTATGGAAACCCAAAACTCGGGTAACTGGCGTAGCCCCGCCCAGCATAAGCGGCGTAAGCTGCCTGGATACCTGCAAAGAAAACGGGAAGGGCGAACATTACCACCTTGCCGACGAACACCTGCCCTGCACACCTGGCTACCTGACTAACTAGCCAAAACCTGACTACTGAAAATACTGAACTAATCTTGAAAGCACTGAGGTGATTACTAAGTCTGTCGCTAGGGGGGGTGAGGTGCCTCCCGCTACCTGCTACTCTGTGCTAACCCTTCACTAGCCTTCCCTGTACCCTGTAACCCTGGGAGCCGTGAGGCAGACACCCTGTAAGGCAGCCATACTAGTTTCATACCTGTCTACTGGGAACAAGGACCCTGGCACCAGATGTTATTAACACGACTATGATACTGAAAGAACACTAAAAACCGATGATGAATTAAATATGCTACCCTAACTAATTCACATAACTAACTCTGGTTCAGTATATTTACTGAAATAAACTCATTAACATTATAATTAAGGAATAATGGTGGAAACTATTGCTGCTATTCAATACATTCTGTTGCCAGATATAAATTAAATAAACTTAAATATATGAGTAAATAAATATAAGCAAATCAAGGTTCAGTAATATTTAAAATTATCTCATAAAAATCCTGAGTCCCTCACTCGAACCTGACCCGAAGCTTCTTTCTAAATCAGGAGAGAAAAGTGAGTGAAAAAAAAATATATAGGAGGAATATCGAAATGTCTGGTATTCTTTGTTTAATAATTTAGCATTTTTGTTCATTTACTTACAGTCACAGGGTGTTGGTGCGCCACGCCCGACACAAATGGGAAGTTCTGTGCTATTATGAGAGATGAACGATATGTAAAGACACATTAATTAAAGATTTTGGTTTAGAGGTTATTGTTTTTTTTTGCTTTCGTCCAACCCTCACACTGACCATCATCCACGGGTAGTTTTTTTTTTCTTTTTTGGTTATTAGGAACAAAATCAATAACGAGCAACAAAATTCATACACAAACACACGAAGCAGCAACTCAGATTCTTGTGTCAACTCAAAAGCTTCTCATTATATTAAAGTTTCAGGTTAGTTCCTGGTTTAGTTTGAACTCTAAAAAATAACAATAAAAGCGTTTTATTTTAAATCAAACAACGGACTAAAATTTGGAGAGGGAGACTGATGGGTTAATGGGGGGAGGGGGGGGGGGGGCGGAGGGGGGCAGTGATTGGGGGGAGGGGAGGTTATGTCATCACGAAATAGGTTTATGATTCAAAGGGGCGAATAGAAAAGGGGGAAGAGAGGGGCGAATAGGGGGGGAAAGGGGAGAGATAACATGGAAATTTAAAGGGGCAAAACGGGGGAGACCAAAATTTAGGATGCAGCAAAATTGCATCCATAGATCGCCCCTTCCTGGACCGTCCTGAGGCTCGGGACTGTTCCTGGGCTTACTTTGTGTACTGAGAGACAATGCGGGGCTGTTTGATGTTCTATTTTTTTCTAATGAACATTGACTTAATTATTATTTATCATTATTGTATTCTGTATTATCTTTTCTTTCTATCAATACTGACTTCATCTGTGTTTTGTATTTATTATTATTATTATTATTATTATTATTATTATTATTATTATTATCATTGTATACTGTATTTTGTATTATTCCCCATAGAACACGACTTCTTTTGTTTTTGTATAATCATTTTTTTCATGTTTTGTATTTTTTTCGTGGGTCTGGTTTATAATTTTTATTGGGAAACTTAGCAGGGCATATTTTTCAATGTAAGTTAAATTTTCAGGTCTTGCGTTGCTGTTTTGCTGCGTTATAAGAACTGTTTGAACACCTGCATTATTTTCTTTTAGCAGTATTTCAAAGATACGAACTTCTCTTAATAAGACGTTTCCTAGTCAGGTAATTATCTTTTTCTTTTGTTTAAACTTGACAAAAACTTGTTACTACTTCAAAAGATATCTTACGAACACTATCATCAACTTCAGGTCCGAGGCTTCCGAACACAGTCTAACTTTGTGTTCTAAAGCCGCAGCCAGATAACCGATAGGGACGAGGCCGCTGGAGGCTCAGTGACTAGCCAGCCCGTGGAGATGGCCAGTGGGGGACGCGGGTGCCGGGGCGTGAACGAGGCTTCCTTTGGGTCAGGTTGGAGTGAAGGGAGAGGAACACCGCGCCAGGACCGACTCTTGGGAGGAAAGGAGAGGAAGGAAGAGGAAGGGAGGAGGAAGAGGAGGAGCAGGAAGTGGAGGTGCAAGAGGCCAGGTAGTCTCCAATGCTGTCCCTCGACGTCTTAATCTTTAAACTAATTTAGATCAAATATTCAACTTTCTATTGATACCTTAAATGATAAACTTGGAACTGACCGCCAGAGAGAGAGAGAGAGAGAGAGATTGGAATAGCAGGTGAACAATACGAAGAGAAGGATGAAATAACCCAGTATGAAGAGACAGATTGATAGAGGTAGATAAATAAGTAGAAGGATAGACAGGCAGAGACACAGAGCCAGGTGAGGCGGGTGGGGGGCGGGTCGTCGGTCGTGGCGGGTCCCTCCGGCAGGTGAACACACAACAGGTGATACATACCGTCCGGGAGCGCTCCCAGCGACCAAACAAGATCTAGAACATTCAAGAGAAGAGAGAAAAAAGAACTTGATCAGACAATCTCGTGAGGAAGGTCATGATGCAATTGACATGAGTTTTGAGAAATGGTTGGTTGGTTGGTTGGCAAATTATTGAGAGAAAACTTAAGACACAAAAAGGTTTGGATGCCCTGAATTAATATTGGAAAATCTAAACGTCATCTTTTTGTGATCAACTACAAAACCCATTAATTGGGGAAAAATATACAAGGAGGGTTTTTGTCGTGACTCAAACACTAATTTTTGAGGGTGGGTTACAAAAAATAAATATGTATAAATATATAT
The DNA here is from genome assembly GCF_024679095.1 of Eriocheir sinensis. Taxonomy (NCBI): domain Eukaryota; kingdom Metazoa; phylum Arthropoda; class Malacostraca; order Decapoda; family Varunidae; genus Eriocheir; species Eriocheir sinensis. The sequence continues at coordinate 2,918,707 of NC_066557.1, forward strand.
ATAGTATATATATATAAAAGTCCAACAGGGACTAACTAATGCATTCTCACTAATAAAAGAAAAAGTATGCTATAGACCCGTTTATTGGTCACTGGGAGCCTTGCCAAGCTTGCCATGCCGCTCACCAGCCAATAAAAAAGAGTATTAGTGTGTGTAGGTCTGTATGTGCGTGTGTGTGTACGTGGGGGCGTGTGCTGCCATGGGGCGTGTGGGTGGGTGTGCGCGTAGAGTACACATGCACTGTGGTGTGTCTGCGTGTGGTGTGCGGCGCGTGTCTGCGTCTGTGTGTATGTGTGTGTGTAGGTGCGTGCCGGCTGCCACACACACACCCTGGGGGCCACACCCTGGGGGGCCACACCCTGGGGCCACAGCCTACACGCGGCGGCGGTGACGAGGATGCACAGACAACAACAGACAACCTTTGTTTGTTTGCTTTGTTTCCCTGACCGTGCTGTGTCGTGAGCTGTGGAGCAGAGCGCTCTTCTCCACGAGTCAATGTCCTTCTCTTTCTCTTTCTCTTCTGCGGCGTGTCGCTTTATGCTTCTCTACAGCTTTTCTCTACTTGTCTCCACTTTTGGGGGTTTGTTTTGTCTGCTAAGAGTGCTCTAGATCGGCTCTAGCATCTAGGTGAAGTTCTACTCTAAGAGAGGGACTAAGAACTAGATAAAGTCAAACAGAAGAGGTACGTTCAAAATTGTGTTTTATTCTATCAACAGTTATGATACAAGGCTCGCGCCTATGGTCAACTAGTCACTAGATCATTGGCACAGAACATTACTTAGGAGTTCAAAGGCCTCTTAAAACTTTTTTCTCTTCTTATTTGAATTTCTGGCTTTAATTTATTGATATCTTTCACTGGATAACACAACCCTGCTATCTGGTACCAATTATTGAAGTCACTAAAAAACTCACATAGGCCGTTATTGAAAAAAGCCTTGTAATATATAGCATTGTCTCCTATACGCCGCAGGTTAAGTCATTAACGTGAAAGTAGATGCAGCAAGGTGTAAGAGCGCTCCCCCCGCTCCATAGAGACCTACACCGAACGCTATATAGATATTGTTACCTTTATATAAAGAAACTGTACCGAAGATACTCATAAAGTGGACCCAGTCAGCATTCTCTTGCCAAGGGACACTGCCGAACTAATACTCTGGTAGGCACGTTCTCTCTCTCTCTCTCTCTCTCTCTCTCTCTCTCTCTCTCTCTCTCTCTCTCTCTCTCTCTCCAAGTCCTTCCTGTTCTTCCTCCAATCTTCTTCCATCCCACATTCATCTCTCTTCCTTCACACATCTGGCAGACCTAACCTTTATCCTATTCCTTCTCTTCCTCTGCCTCGCCTCTTCCTAGCAAAGCATCACGCGTTAAACCTAAATTCAAGTTCTGACTGAAGACTCTTCCGTTAGAACCTAAAGCTTCCTCGTCATGACTATAATCACGGTAGGTACTCGATCGCCTTGTCGCGTACTAATATAGATTTAAATACTTTGTTATATACCTAGACGCTTATATACCTGGACTAAACGATACATTAGAGGTTAGTAACTTGGCATGAATACCTGGATAGGCTCGTTTCGTGGACCTGATAAAGAGAGACGCGTTGCTACTAAGCCTAGACCTGCGCTAATTAAACCCTCGCCAGGTAAGCCTCTAGGAGGGGTACCTGTGTTACCTGCGTGCCCCGATACACCTGTCCTAGCTAACCTATCAGCCTCTGCCCGGCCACAACCACAGAGGGGCGAAAAAAGAGTAACTAATCGCCTAATCCTTTTTAAAAACTAGTAATAAGGATACAACTAATATAGAAAAAATTACACCTGTAGTTTACATACAATATACACGTTATATATATATTTATATATATACTTTTTTTTCTCACTGATGTTTATAGACGCTTCCCCCGGCTCTAGTATACGCTATAGTGGTGCGCGAAGCAGTCAACTAACGATATGTGAGTGTTGAACAAGAGTGAACGTCGTGATAGGAACGCTAACGGAGACATCGTCGGTGCTGCGCCACGCCTCGGCTGCCAGCGTGTTCGACTCTTGCGCGCTGTTCGTTACCGGCCATCGCGAATCATTAGTTTTTGTCTCGCTACGACTAAGACGTCCACCTAAGACTGACAACTGAGGAGCCGCTGACGCCCGGACGCGGCGGCGGCGGCGGCGGCGGCGGCGTGAAGATTGAGCAGTGGAGAACCGGCCTGACGCTGCCCCGCCCTGTCTGTCCGTCTGTCTGTCTGCTTGCCTCCGCTTCTCTCTCTCTCTCTCTCTCTCTCTCTCTTTCGATTTTAAAATAAATACTTCTGACCTGTGAAATTTTTGGAAAAAAATTGACGTTTCTGTTATTTTTTTTTTTTGGTTAATACTGTTACTATTATTATTTTCATTGCATTCTTAAGAAGCTGGGAGTGATGTTCTTCAGCGGCAACGATCAAGACTATTATAATTACTTTAACCTTCTCGGCACAATTAGTATCAAGTTTTGCATTGAACCAATATTGTAATCATGAAATTATCTCCTAAAAGGTTATGACAAAGAGAAACTAATATAATAAATCCTGCTTTATCCACTGACAGAGAAAAACGATAGACGATAGAATAATTATAGATGAATGAATAGTTATTGACGATTGAATAATTACTTGACCATCTACTCACAGACAGACAGACAAACAGATAGACAGACAGACGTACCCACCCCTCCCCCCTCCTACCCCGCTTCTACTAGTCGGCTTTGAACTCAAAACACCCAATTACCTGATAACTTTATTGCCTAATCTTAAGAGTGTGTGAAGCAGCCACTCAGGTGAGCTCCCACACCTGTGCCGGAAGTGGTTACCTGTCCAATATGATCCACTTCCGGTGCTAATTAACGCTCCTCTACCTACCTGGATGAGCATGAGAAAATAAGGTAAGGTCAGGTAACTTTTTTTAATCCGTCCCTTTAATACCTGTCTCGGTGCTGATTAAAGGTAAGACAAAGGTGGAAAATAAACTAACTTAGGTACTGATTGTGAACTTCTATCACCTGCATAAGTTAAGGCAAGTTAAGTTTAAAAAATAAGTTTAAAGCTTGAGGCAAGATTAAAAATGTAACCGTTTAGAGAGTCGAGTTAGATCTTACAAGTCACATCTTGCCCTTGGAGTGAGATCCGAAACACTACACGAAATAAATAATAATGTTAGTAAAAGATCTTTGTCACGCCCGTAATAATTATTAAAACTGACCCAAAAAACGAGGTTATGAATATTACCGGTATAAGTAAGTCAATAAGCCTATTAAAAGGTAAAAATTTGTGACGAGTTTTCCGTTCCTATTCGCTTCTTAAGGTTTATGAGAAGGAAAACTTAAGCAACGTTTGTGACGCTTCCTATGAGCTAGTGACGAGATAAAAATATAAGCATAGGAGAGTCCGCCCTTCTGACGTCCGCCTACACCCGCTACTTGAAGGAGATGAGAAAAATAAACTTTAGGCGCATCGGCCCGGCCGCTAAGTTCCCCTAAGTTTGGGTTTAGATCCTTTTCGCTCTTCTAACCTGTATAAAAGTAGAAAATACGTGTTCTAAACGTGATCAAGGTGTGTATGTGTGTGTGACTACGGGTTGGTTACACTACAAAATTGATCCGTTAGTTTTTTCCACTTTTTTTGTAAACTACCGAAAAATTGAAAAAAAACTAATCGAACTTTTAAACGAGAAAAATACATCTTGAGGGGGGGTTAATATTATGATTATTAACATTACTTTTACTATTACTTTGATCCGTGAGTTGTTTGTTGATATTATCTCGTTTGCTTGACGCTCGACGCGGGGCCCCTCTCCGCCCCGGGGCCCGCCAGTGAGCACAGTGGCGAGGGTGGGGGGCTGCGCGCGCACGCCCCCTTTTTTGCATAGACTTTTTGATGTTTGTTTGTCTTCGGGACCGAGAGAGAGAAAACAACAACAGTCATGGCGGCGGTGCTTTGATTATCAGCCTTTGTGTTTGTTTTGTTGTCTTTGTGTTGGGTCGCGCGGGCACTGTGTTGCCTTGAGTTGCGGCCCCTCGTGCCTGCTCGCGGCGCCTGTGTTGCATCGGAAGGAACACAAAATATACATACACATAAACACGACGATATACATATGAATATTATACATGTGACGCACACCTGTATCGGGAGGGCAAAGAAATTTACATCTTCAACTAGTATGTATATCGGAATTATCATTATCATCATTATTTACTCATTATTATTACTCTTATTCTTGGGTACACGCGGTTGACTCCTGGTTATCATTATTCTGTTTTTCCTTGGTCGTCCTCCTCATCATCGTATTTTTCCTTCATGGTTGTTGTTTTCTGGCTTCATTATAATTAGTGGAAGATATTTATGATGTGTGTGGTGGGCCTGAGTTAATTTCCCTGATATGAATTTTTTTCCTCTCGCTTTACGTTTTTTTCTTTTCCCTTTTCTTCCTTTCTTTGGTGCGTACGGAAGGAGTTTGATTAATGACTAAGACTCGACGCATGAATGTTGACGCTTCCCCGGAAAGAATGATCGACAGGCTTATTATAAAGTTTGAGAATTAAATATTGAAAAAACTATTATCATCCATCATTACTGCGGTCATTGCTCGCTTTAATATCACTCAAATTTGTATCATTATTATTATTATTATTAAAATCTACCATTTAAAAAACGCTTTAAAATACGGGTTTCGAAGGACACTTGCAACGTTTCTCATTTTTGTGTGTACATATATAAAGTTTTTACATGTAGTCTATGATTTTTTTAAACTTACTAACTAGTTGTTTCTGAAGGGTTATGAATCTTGCGGTGCGAAAGGCTAGCACACCTTACAACTAGCCTACAACAAGGAAAAATAATATTCAGCCTTTAAAAAGAACTGAGAAATCAAAAGACTAAAAACAGAATCTATGGAAGTCAAGGTATGCCACAAGTTCTAATTAAATGTTGATATATGGAGACAGCGCTACTAGGGCTACAAACTCTCTATTGGTGTGTGTTACAGCTATGGAGAGGGGGGGCGCGTTATAGCAAAGCCAAAAAACAATAAAAATAAAGAAAATAACAATAATTAAAAGTAAAATCATAACATATAGAAGACAATGTGAGCATACACAAAAAATAACATCATGGCGACACACAGCTATGCCGCCGCCCCCCTTGGCCCCCCCCCCGGCCTAAGGGGGGCCAAGGGGACGAGGGGTAATTTTTTTTTTTTTAGGTTTTCTCATTTAGAGTTATATGACTCTCCTATCTTGGTATCCAAACCTTTTTATGCAGGACATGTATGGTGGGCAGTGGCCGCTAAGTACATGGCCAAGAGTGGGGGCGGCGTTAAGTACACGGCAGAGTGAGTGGTGCCCCGGGGGGCGCCGCCCCCGAGCCGCGGCGGCCAGCGGGGCCGGGCTGACATGGTCATCTGGCCGGACGGGACGCGCGTCCCCCTGCCCGGGGCACGCGGCGCCGGGCAGGGGGAGTGCCGCGCCCCGCCGCTGTGGCCTGCACGGCGCCGCCCCTCGCGCCCCGACCCCCGACATGCGTCCCCGAGGGCGCCGCCCCGCCCCCGCCGGCATAGGGCAGGCGTGGGGCGGCGGCGCCGCGGGGGTGCGAGGTGTCGGGGGGTGCGGGGTGAGGGAGGCGGCGCCGGGCGGGCGTGCCGTGGGGGGAGGGGGGCAGAGGACCACGGGGATGGGGGGGGCAGGAGAGCAGAACAGAGCTATGACCTATGTACATCAACACTGCAATATCACTTTCATTATCATTAATATTATTATTATAATTAATATTAATATTATTTTATTATTAATATTATTATTACTCTTACTCTTATTATTATTATTACTCACAACTTCACCACTGAACTCGACAACAAAGGGAAGACGAGACACCTAAGCACTGACACTGAAGTGAATATTAACTTCTCATTTTGCATAGACATTGGAAAGGAGTGAATGGTTGGTAGTGGGTGAAAAGATCCTCCGCGGCGCGGCGACGCTCGCTGCGGGCGGGGCCGCTGGGGAGCCCCGGCCAGGCAGGGAAAGGAAAGAAGGGGGGGAGGGGGGGGGCACCCTCGACCAGCCCTGCCGTGCTCTGAGGGTCAGGGAGGGCCCGGGGGACCTTCGCCCTTACGCCCCCGCCAGGTAAGGGTGAGAGTCGGTGCAAGGGGGGGGAGGGGGAGGGGGCAGGCCGCAGGTCCCCTAAGAAGACCAACTTGTGTGCCGGCAAACTTTACTTGGTTAGTACTGGAACACTACGCAATACTCAACGGGTTAATATTGAAGACTAGCAAAGGAAAAATAATAAAAGGTGACAAGCGTGACTAGAAAACAAGAGAGTGTGTGTACAACACTAGGGTGACAAGAAGCGGTGGACGCGGCTACGGGCTCGGCGAGCCTCACCTATACACAACTAGTTAGTATTTGGTGTGATCTTTGGCCTGTCAGGGGGAGGCGCCCCCCAGGGAGGGTGTGGCCGCCCCAGCCCCGCGAGTGACACTGATCAAGGGCGGGCCAGCCTGCCAAGTAAAGTTTGTCTCGCACGCAAGCTTGGCTCGGCAGCCAGGGTGCTACAGGCGCCGGGCGGCGGCACCCCGCCCGGCGGGTCGCCCAGGGGCGGCCCGCAGGGCGTCTCGCCACCCGCCGCCCGCCACTATTATTGCTGGGGCGCCCCGCGGCCCTCGGCGGCTGCTGGCGCTGCTGGAGCTGTTGGAGGTGCCCGAGCGCCTCCTACTCCCGGGGTGCGCGGCGCCCCAGGGCCCGGGCGCGGGGGACGGGGGCGTGGGCGCTCACAGGCCCACGGGGATGGGGTAGGTGGGCACGGTGAGGCCCTGCATGCCCAGCAGGTTGGACACGGAGTAGCCCAGAGAGTTAGTGGTGGTGGTGGCGGCAGGTTGCGTGGTGAAGGCCACTCGCTTGCAGCCGCTCATGTCCATGGCGTTGGCGGCGCCCACGCCCGCGTCCAACCCGTACATGGCGCCGTAGCCGGGCAGGCCCGTGGCCAGGTGGCCGGACACCATGCCGCTGGCCGCCGCTGCCGCCGCGCCCACCGTGGCCAGGCCGCCCAGGGACGCATGCGTCACCTGGGGCAGGCTGGTCAGCGGCACCTGGCTAGAGGCGGCGGCGGCAGCGGCAGCAGCGGCGGGGAGGGAGTAGGGCGCGTAGCGGTAGGTGGCGAGCGGCGGCACGGGCGACACCATCACCAACTCACCGTAGCCGCCGCGCCCGCCGGCCCGGCCGCGCCCCACGCTGGTCGGCAGCATCACCTCCTTGGGCTGGGCCTTCTTGCACTCCACCTGCGGGGCACGAGGGGGGAAGGTTAGGGCTGCCCCAAGGGGGGAGGGGGCTCACCTGGGCACGGGACCTCACTCACCTGGCTGGCCACGCTGGGAGACCTGCAGACACACACACACACACACACACACACACACACACACACACACACACACACACACACACACACACACACACACACACACACACACACACATACACAAACACACACCGTGTCAACATTCCCTCGTAATGACCTGGCACCATTTTTCCCTCAATCAAAGGTCCGCATGGCCCGCCCCTTCCCATCCCTTCTCTCCCCGTCCCGTCCCCTCGCTGGTAAATCTGATGAAAATGCCGCCAAAAAGTTCTTATTGGCAAATGTATACTGAGAGAGAGAGAGAGAGAGAGAGAGAGAGAGAGAGAGAGAGAGAGAGAGAGAGAGAGAGAGAGAGAGAGGGCAGAGGGGAAAAAAATAATATCAAATTGACCACGAGAAATATGAACCTAAGCCCCCCTTTCTCTCTCTCTCTCTCTCTCTCTCTCTCTCTCTCTCTCTCTCAACCCCTGATCCTTCTCATTTCAGGGACAGAGTGGATCCTATCAGTCCCCCTCTCTCTCTCTCTCTCTCTCTCTCTCTCTCTCTCTCTCTCTCTCTCTCTCTCTCTCTCTCTCTCTCATCAATCACCGAGACTTTCCCTCCTCAAAGAACCACGTCACCTGAAGGAGAGAAGGAGATAAGAAGGGAGGGAAGGAGGGAGAGAAGGAGGGATGGGGGGAAGGAAAGGAGAAAGGGAGGAAGGAAAGAGAGGGGGAGGAGGAAGGAAAGGAGGGAAGGAAGACGGGAAGAAGAAAGGGAGGGAAGGAATGAAGGAAGGAGAGAGGAAGGGAAGGAGGGAGGATGTGAAGGATTTAGGTGGTGAAGGAAATGAAGGATGATGGGAGGAAGGAAGAAATATAGGAGGAAAAATGATAATAGGAAAGGGTCGAGAGAGAGAGAGAGAGAGAGAGAGAGAGAGAGAGAGAGAGAGAGAGAGAGAGAGAGAGAGAGAGAGAGAGAGAGAGAGAGAATCTTTAATTTTTCCACAATAAATAGCTTTTTTTCCACATCTTCATCCATTCCTATTAATTTCTTTTCTTCTCCCTTCTTCTCTGCAATGATTTCCTTCTCTCCTTCTAATTCCCTTTTCCTCCAGTTCTTCATTTCCTCCTCCCTTTGTCTCTTATCCATTCTTCCTTCTCTTTGTCCACTTCATTCTTTTCTTTTTTATCTTAACTCTCTCCTTCCATCCTTACTTCCTTCATTATCTCCCTTCGTTATTCCTTTCTTCATAACTCCCCCTTTTCTTCCTTCCTCTTGCTTATCTCCATCTGTCCTTTCCTCTCCTTCCTTCTTTATTCCTTCTCTCTTTTTTCTTCCTTCTCTGTCCATATCCTTCCCTCTCTATTCTTCCTTACATCCTTCCTTATCTCTGTTTGTCATTCCTTTGTTCCATATTTCTTCCTCCATTTGCAAAGCTATTTCTCTTTTCTTCCTTTCTCCTCTCTCTTACTTCACCTATACCTCTTTCTTTCCCTTCTTCCTTAACTCTCCTATCATCATTCCATTCTCGTCTCTTCCTCCATTCTCCCTTCCCCTCCCTCTCTACCTCCTCTCTTTTCCTTTTCTCCTTCCCTTTTCTTTCTTTTTTCTCTCTTTCCATCACTCTTCTTCCGTTACCTACTTCCCTCTACCCCTCCCTTTTTTCCCCCCTTCCCTCTCTCTTCCTCTCTTTCCTTCTCTCTCTCACTTCCTTCATCATTCCTTTCTTGTCTTCTCTCTCCCCCTTCTCCCTTCTTCTTACCTCTTCCTCTTTCCTCCTTTCCTCTTAGTCCTTCATTCCTTTCTTGTCTCATTGCTTACTTCCCTCCTTCCCTCCCTTCTCCCTTCCTCCTCGTCACCCCCCTCCGCTCCCCACCCCTCCACTCCCCCCTCTTTGGTCCCAGGTTGAGGCTTAATTAAAAGTTCTCTTCCACAGCCGATCAGACAGACGCTTCCGAGGAGGAGGAGGAGGAGGAGGAGGAGGAGGAGGAGGAGAGGGAGATGAAATGAAGTGGAAAGGGATGAAGAGTAGTACAAAAAAAAGATAAATGAGGATTGAGAGAAGAAAGACGAAGAGGAGGAGGAGGAGGAGGAGGAGGAGATGGAGGAGGAGGAGGAGGGGGAAGAAGAGGAGGAGGAAGGGGAAGAAGAGAAGGAGGGGGAGTAGGCGGACGAGAGAGAGAGAGAGAGAGAGAGAGAGAGAGAGAGAGAGAGAGAGAGAGAGAGAGAGAGAGAGAGAGAGAGAGAGAGAGAGAGAGAGAGAGAGAGAGAGAGAGAGAGAGAGAGAGAGAGAGAGAGAGAGAGAGAGAGTGTGTGTGTGTCTGGAAGCTATAAATACCAGCGTTTCCCTTTCAATAATCCAGTCCCGTTTTCTCTTTTTTGCACCATTTTCTTTGCAAGGGAGTCAATGCTAAGCGGAGAGAGAGAGAGAGAGAGAGAGAGAGAGAGAGAGAGAGAGAGAGAGAGAGAGAGAGATAGGAGCTGATATACTCACACGTTCAGTTACTCTCAATAATGAGCCTTTACCGTCTTATCTCTCTCTCTCTTCTTCCATCATTTATTCTGTTTATTCTTTGGTTTGCTTTATTTTCTTTTCCCTCATTTATTCTTCTCTAGTAAAATTTATTAAATGTCTTTCTCAGCTTAATATTTTTTTCTGTATCTTCCTTTATTACTTATTTTTCATCTCTGTTCTCTTTCTTCCCTTCTACCTTTTTTTTTGTTTCGTATCTTTTCTCTTATTATTCTCCATTCTATTTTTCTCTTTATTTTGATTAACTATGATTTTTTTAACTATCTCTTTTTTCTTTTAACTCTTTTCCTTTCATTCAATTCTCTCCCGTTCGTTTTATAAGTATCCTTTTTTTTTCATTTATCTCTCTCTTTAAGTTTTCTACCTTTCATTTCTTTTATTTATCTCCTTTATCTTAATCATCCTTTCCTGTCTCTTCTTTTTATTCTCTACTTTCCTTGCAAGGCTTTTCCTCGACTTTCCTATTCTCTTATCCTACTCCACTTACCCATTTCATTTTTTTCCTTCCATTAACTTATTTTCAACTCGTTTCTTCCACCCCTTACAATAATTACGAGTTTACCCCAATTCTCTCTCTCTCTCTCTCTCTCTCTCTCTCTCTCTCTCCTTCCATTAACTTATTTTCTACTCGTTTCCTCCACCCCTTACAATAATTACGAGTTTACCCCAATTCTCTCTCTCTCTCTCTCTCTCTCTCTCTCTCTCAAAAGTGTCCCCTCGTGACCTATCTTTACGCCTTCCCCTGACAAAACGAGGGTTGGCCACGCCCCTTCCTGACCTCAGCCAATCAGGAGCCAGAAGAAGGTTTTTATCCACCAATCAGTGACGGCCATTCATCCACGACTTTTAGTGAAGGAAAATGGAGAGAGAAAATAACTAAAAAAGGATAATTATTGGAAGGCTGAAAAAAAAAGAGAAAAGTAGTAGAAGTTGTAGTAGTGGAGGTGGTGGTGATTGTAGTAGTAGTAGTAGTAGTAGTAGTAGTAGTAGAAGTAGTAGTAGTAGTATCAATGATGAAAAATTATGTAAAAAATAAAATAATAAAAATATATAATCATAAGAAAAAAAAAATAACACTAATAATTCCACCTTTCGCCAGCGTCTTTACTCGCCTCCACAAGTCACCTGCGTCTCACCTGTAATCACGCGGCCAATTAGCGAGGCCAGGAGGGAATAACAGGTGAAACAAGGCTATTAACTCGATCAAGGCACACCTCATCGCGACGACAGGTAAACAGAGAGAGAGAGAGAGAGAGAGAGAGAGAGAGAGAGAGAGAGAGAGAGAGAGAGAGAGAGAGAGAGAATAAAGAAATAGGAAATAAAGACAAACAGACACCCACTCAAAAAAAGAAAAAAATTAACCTATAGTAAACAGGTATGAAATGTGTACTATATAGTTAAGGTAAGAGGAAATAAGGGAATGTTAGGAAAGGTACGCGTAGGTAAAGGGAAGGAAAGGGAAGAAATAAAGCAGGTGAAGGGAGGGGAAGGGTTGGGCAAGGAAGAAGTGGAAAGGGTGGGATAGGAAGGGAACGGAAGGAAAATGGTGAAAACGGAAGGCGAGTCAAAATAAGGAAAGCGGAGTGAATTGAAGAGAAGGGAGGGATAGAGGACACTGAATTGATTAAAGGGAAAGGGAAAATAGATGGAAGAGATTTATAAGTGTTAAGGATAGTCGGGACAGGGAAGTGAAGGGAAGAGAAAATATGGCAAAGAAAAGAAAAGAAGGGAAAGGGAATAGATATGAAGGGAAGGAAAATTAAGTGAGAGGAAGAAAGAAAATAAATGAAATGACATGAACAGAAGGAAAGGGAAGGGAATTCAAGGGAAGGGAAGGAAAGGGAAGTGAAGGGAAATGAAAGGAAATAAACGGAAGGAAAGGGAAGGGAAGGGAAGGGAAGGGAAGGGAAAAGAAAGGAAATGAACGGAAGGAAAGGGAAGGGAAGTCAAGGGAAGGGAAGGGAAGGGAAGGGAAGGGAAGGGAAGGGAAGGGAAGGGAAGGGAAATTAAATGAAAGAAAGAGAAGAGAAATGAAGTAAAGGAAAACCAAGGGAAGGGAAGTGAAAAGGGAAAGGATATGAAATGAAAGAAAGAGAAATGAAGTAAGAGGAAAGAAAATAATGGGAAGCTCAGGTAATGACAGGTAAGAAGAATGAGCAGGTGGGGCAAATTAAGGCAAGGTAAGATACACACACAAATTAATCACACACACAAACACACAAACACACACGAAAAAAGGAAAAATATCTCAATTGTTCTAAACCTGCAGGCAAAAAAAATTCCATTATTATCTTTCGAATGGGAATGAAATAGAGAAGAAAATGAGGTAGAAAATGAGTATTGACGAGAGAGAGAGAGAGAGAGAGAGAGAGAGAGAGAGAGAGAGAGAGAGAGAGAGAGAGAGAGAGAGAGAGAGAGAGAGAGAGAGAGAGAGAGAGAGAGAGAGAGAGAGAGAGAGAGAGAGAGAGAGAGAGAGAGAGAGAGAGAGAGAGAGAGTTACGCCGCCATGACAGTCCTTCACCCCCGCTCTTCTTTATGTTCGCCATCAACAGCGGCGCCAAATTTTCCCGGCTTAAAAATCTTCAAACAGGGAATTTATTTTCAGTCTGAGTTACCGAATTTTACGTATTTTCTTTTTTTTTTAGTTCTTTATAACTTTTGACGTTTATTTATATTTGTAACATTGTTCTAGTGTACTGTATTTCTTCATGGTTATTTAATTATCATTTGACTATTTTTGATTTTATTGCTATCAGTATTTAAGTATTTGTTTTGTGAATGGCAGTTTCCGTAGAGTTTTTAAATGATACATTATTATTATTATTATTATTATTATTATTATTATTATTATTATTATTATTATTATTATGAAGAAATAATTAACGATAAAAATGTAAATGCTAATGAAACCGTTCGTTCGCTTCAGTAATCTTATATTACTTCAAATCAAATCATATCGCTTACCTGTTTCTTACTTATTTTACATTAATCTTAAAATCTTACGTTAATCTGAAAATCTTACGTCGATCTTAAAACTACTTTACTCTTAAAATCTTACGTTATTCGTTCACTCGTTTCACTAATCTTACATTTAATTCCGGTTCAAAGGCTTGTGTGTGTACGCAAATGTATAACGGAATAGAAAATAAGAAATGAGGCAAATTTATCAACTTCTTTAATTGACCTTAAACATGAACGTTGTTTTGGCTCAACTTTCTCATATACAAATAAAATAAAGAAAAACCTTGTCGAGTAATTTTCACACAGACCGGGAAAAATAATAAAGTATTTTCACAAAAGTTATCGAAACATTTCAATAAGATAAAAATAATAACAAATAATTTCAGAACGTTATCTACGTATTCTGAATACACATAAAATCAATAATAAGGTAATATCAGAAACTTATAGACGCATTTCAATAAAACATAAAATTAATCGTAAAATAATTAGAAACTTATCGACGCATTACGACTCAAACAAAAATATTAATAGTAAAGCAATCTCACAAGCTTAGTGACGAATTATAATAGAAACGAATGATAGTAATCTCCGAGACTTACCGACGCTTTAGATACACACAAAATAAAGTAATAAATAAAAATAAATAAATAAAGTCAAATTCGCAACAAATTCAAGGAAAGTGACACAAAAAGAAAAAAAAAATAACAATAAAAGCTCGTATGCACCCCGACTCTTGAGCAGACCCCCCGGCCGCAAGATGGCGCCTCAGTTCCTTAATCCCGCGAACACGTCCCCGTCATGTCAGCGACGCGCAGTGGACGTGAACCGCGACTCAATGCGGCGCGGCGTAATGGACACTGGGGGACTACTTAGCGCGGCGGAGGCGTGACGCGGCGGTGGCGGCGGCGGTGGTGCGGTCTGGTGATGGCGGCGGCGACGGTGGTGGCATCAGGGTTGAGGGGTTGTGATGGGGGGGAGGGGTTGGTGGAAGTGGGTAGGGTAGGTGGTGGCATAAGGGTTGAGGGGGTGTGAGGGGGTGGGGGGGTTGGTGGAAGTGGGTAGGGTGGGTTGTGGTGGTTGTGGTAGGGAGTTGTGAGGGTGGCGGTGGTGGTGACATAAGGGTTGAGGGGGTGGGGGGGTTGTGGTGGTTGTGGTGGTGGTGGCGGTGGTGGGGGGAGGCGGTGGTGTTGGTGGTGGGGGGGGGGGGACTGGTGGTGCTGGAGAGACTTTAACATGCGTATCAATCTTGCTTTCTTGCACTTTTTGCATATTTTTTTCTCTCTTTTATGTGGGACAGTTACTTTTTTTTAGTTCGTTCGAGTTTAGATATATCATTTTCAGGGTTATATTTACGTCTTTTTTATTCATTTTCTATTTTACAGTAATTTTAAATTGGATTGTTTATTCCCTGCAAATTATTTTTTTTTACATATATCTTATAACTTTTTTTGTATCACCATATAGCGTTTGTTCTGTTATAGAGGTTTCATAAATTATATTCACCTGATTTGTCTTTCAGTGACATAATTACACTTTTACCGTCATCATTCTTGTATTCATCATCATCATCATCTTCCTTCTACTTATCTACTCATCACCCATTATTGCTTTATTCATTATTACAAACTCACCTTCTTCAAAATACCACTTCTATCGTTAATATTGCTTATCATTATTATCTCCATTTGCTCATTTATCGAACGTTCCCACTTTATCCGTTATTAAGACTCCTCCCTTATCATTATCGTTTTTTATCATCCTTATCCCATTTAGTTCTCGTCTTGCCATTAGTCGCTTATATCCATTTATTTCTATCATCGTTATTATAATTATCCATTGTTTTATTATTAACTGTTATCACTATCGTTTCCTTCGTCTTTTCATAATCATCTTTTTCTCATACTCTCATTATCCGTTTCATCCATTTTTCATCCCTCTCATTATTATCTTCTGTCATCCATTTCTTGTTACTAGTTTCTTCTTCATTATTATCTGATCAACATTATCTACTTATCAATTTTCTGAGCATCATTACTATTCTTTTTCTTTTACCGTCCTCATCTATTTATCGCTTATTGTTACTTGCACACTGCTTTTTTCGTTCTTATTAACTCTTATCATCATCAAAACATCAATCTTATCGACATCTCTTTCCTTCTTTCTTTTCTTTATTGTCTTAAGTTATTCATTCCTTGTTTCTGTTTTTGCATTCAGTTTCAAATTATTCCTTCCTTCTTTTTTTTTTCATTCATTCCGTCTTTGTTTTTTGCATCACAGTCTCAAGTCACTCCTTCCTTCTTTGTTTCTGTTTTTGCATTCAGTTTCAAATTATTCCTTCCTTCTTTTTTTTCATTCATTCCGTCTTTGTTTTTTGCATCGCAGTCTCAAGTCACTCCTTCCTTCTTTCTGTTTTTTTGCATTCCTGTCTCAACCCATTTATCCCTTTCTTCCAACAATTTCTCGATCTCACTCTTTGTCTGAAAAAGTAGCCCCCCTCCCCCCTCCCTCCCCCTCGAGATGGCGGGCGGAGCGTCGTATAGAAGACTTAATTTTCTCCGCATATTTACGGCGTCTTGTTTAATGGATTACCGAAGCCCTGAATCCATAGTAATTCTCAAGATTTAAGACGGAATTATTGGGAATTATCATGATGCAATGCCGATACTGAAGCGGGAAGAGGAGGAGGAGGAGGAGGAGGAGGTGGGGGAGGAGGAGGAGGAAGAAAGGAAGAAGAAAGAGGGAGGACTTTAAGGTTAGTAAGAAGGGAAAGATAACAAACGAATTAATTACTAAACAGATAAATTAATGAAAACAAAAAGATAAAGGAAAAAAAATAAATGTATCAAGAAAGTAACATTCCTCAATAATAATAATAATAATAATAATAATAATAATAATAATAATAATATCGATGATGATAATGAGTTTCAGATCACACCAAAACACGATGTCATTCACCATCATTTTCTTGCCACTATCATCACTATCCCCAGCACATTCACCCTCACTACTACTACTACTATTACTACTACTACTACTACTACTACTGCTACTACTACTACCATCCCGCCCTTCATAGCTACTTTATACATTATTCTTCATCCACGGAATACGTCACTTTCACTTATTTAACTGCCCTCCTCCTGATACTTCCATACTCACTTTCATTCATATTCATTGGGATTTTCACGTACATTCACTCAATATTCATTTTACTTTTAGCTTTGAACATTATTTATAACACAAAATTTTCCCCTCTCTCCCACTTTCATTCTCACCTTCACTCATTTTCACTCACTTTCACTTTCAATACTTACCATCATTTTTTGTATCCTTGTTATTAATGAAATTCCATCATCCTAGACTTTACCTTCGCTCACTGTCTTCTTAACTTCACTCACTTTCACTCATGCTCACGTTTAAAACTCACCTTATTTATCAGAGTGAAAATATATAACACCAAATGTTATTCTCCTTTTAAGTTCCATTCTCACCTTCATTCTCACTTTCACTCATTTTCACGTTCAATATCACCACTTTATCTCTCAGTGAAAATATGGCCACAAGAATTCTCCTCCTTTATAAATATCATTCTCACCTTTCCTCACTTTCAGTCACACCTTCGCATATTTATACTCATATTCACACTTAATACTCACCATCATACCTCTCGTCGTGAAAATATAACCTCAAGAATTCTCCTTCCTTGTAAGTTTCATTCTCACCTTCACTCATTTTCATTCTCACAATCACTCACTTTCCTTTAACTACATTCACCTTCAATCTTCACCATCTTATCAATCACAGTGAGAGTATAACCACAAATCACACATTTCCTCAGGCTCAAATCCACTCTCACCTTCATTCACTTTCACCCAAGCTCACTTTCGGTACTCACCATCTTGTTGTTTATCTCGTGGAAGTGAATCTCGCAAACCTTGTCCACAACGTCCTCACTTTCGAAGGTGACGAAGCCAAATCCTGCAACGAGAAAATGATGGAACATGAGAAAGGGAAAGTGAAAAAAAAGGTGAAACGAATAGAAATGAAACCTGGAAATACGGAATAAATGAGGTAGATAATGAGCAAGGGAAAATTGGTTGAGGGGAGAGTGAACACAGGTGAAAATGAGAGGAAAATGAGGGCTACGAAATGAATGAAAATGAAGGAAACGAGGAAAATGAGAATAAAAGATGATGGTGATGAATGAACAGGATGGTGAATGTGTAATTTCGTGCGTGGAATAGAAATAAGTCAGTCTCTCTCTCTCTTATACGTTCCTTTTCAATTTTCACTTCAATTTCTCACTTTTCTTCACCTTCCTTCATCCCCTTCCTCCTCCTCCCCTTTCTATCCCTCCTCTTCCCTTCCCTTCCCTCCCTCTTCTCTTCTCTCTTTGAAAATATAAAGAAAAAAAAATGAGAGAAATTTCCCCCAATACGTCTGCCAATGCGAGGAAGAAGGGGAAAAAATGGCGTAGATTGGGAAGGAAAAGGCAGACGGGTAAATATGAAGGAGAGAGAGAAAAGGGGAATAAAGAAAGGAAACTAAAGAAACGGGAATAAAAGTTAGAAATAGGAGTAGAGGAAGTAAATTAATGAAAGAGGAAATAGGAAAAAATAGGAAAGAAAATAGAACACGAAGGAATAGGAGAAAATAAAATAAAAAGGGAAGGGAAAGGAGGGAAAGAGAAGAATGGAAAAAATGAAGTGTGAGAAGAACATGTAAAAGGAAGATGAAGGAAGAAGAAAAAAAAGAGGAAAAGGAAAACAACGAAAATATATAAAGAGAGAGAGAGAGAGAGAGAGAGAGAGAGAGAGAGAGAGAGAGAGAGAGAGAGAGAGAGAGAGAGAGAGAGAGAGAGAGAGAGAGAGAGAGAGAGAGAGAGAGAGAGAGAGAGAGAGAGAGAGAGAAAAGGGGGGGAGGGGGATCACTATATTGCACCTGACTTACTGTCGCTAGAAAATTCCGATGTCTAAAAATTTTCATAT
The DNA here is from genome assembly GCF_024679095.1 of Eriocheir sinensis. Lineage (NCBI taxonomy): Eukaryota > Metazoa > Arthropoda > Malacostraca > Decapoda > Varunidae > Eriocheir > Eriocheir sinensis. Next base: position 2,936,552 of record NC_066557.1, read on the forward strand.
ATACATTTTTTCCCCTGACGAGAGAGAGAGAGAGAGAGATAGAGAGAGAGAGAGAGAGAGAGAGAGAGAGAGAGAGAGAGAGAGAGAGAGAGAGAGAGAGAGAGAGAGAGAGAGAGAGAGAGTCCCTTTTCTCCCTCCACTAAATGAAATCGAATCTTCTCCTGAAAAGACTCATCAAACCTTAAAATAGTCGGCGGTTCCTGTCCATCTATTGAGGAGGAGGAGGAGGAGGAGGAAGAGGAGGAGGAGGAGGAGGAGGAGGAGGAGGAGGAGAAGTGGTTGGCAGGAAAAAAAAAAAAAAGAGACAAGGAAGAGAACGAGTGTGTATGTTGGGACTGAGAGAGAGAGAGAGAGAGAGAGAGAGAGAGAGAGAGAGAGAGAGAGAGAGAGAGAGAGAGAGAGAGAGAGAGAGAGAGAGAGAGAGAGAGAGAGAGAGAGAGAGAGAGAGAGAGAGAGAGCACACAGCCTTCCATACCTTCCCTCTCCAATGCATACACAAAAACAATAACAATGATAATACTATAATAAAAATAATACTAATAATAACAATAGTAATAATAAAATCTTCTAATTACTCCCCGCCGTCATTACTGCCAATTAACGTTCATGCAGGTACACACACACACACACACAATTACATGCACATACAGAATCTCTTAAATACACACAGGCATTCAGGCACACACACACACACACACACACACACACACACACACACACACACACACACACACACACACACACACATAATTAAGCAGTTGTACATGGAAATGGCGGCAAAATATACACGTGAATACATTACTTACATGTGTGAACGTGGCATGAATTAGCGTACACACACATACTGGGGTACACGCACACGAAGGTACACATGACTTCACAAACACACACGATTAGAGAACACACACACACACACACACACACACACACACACACACACACACACACACACAGAGCGAGAGCGAGAGAGAGAGAGAGAGAGAGAGAGAGAGAGAGAGAGAGAGAGAGAGAGAGAGAGAGAGAGAGAGAGAGAGAGAGAGAGAGATCAGAGGCTGCTTCAAACAACAAACAACAGGAACAAAAACAAACAGCCCGGCACTAAAACGGTTCTACAGCATATTTTTAATCATGCACGAATTAACAAACAAACATCTCGCGTCGTTTGTATTTTAATCGCTCAAATTACGGCAAGACTAGTGTGTGTGTGTGTGTGTGTGTGTGTGTGTGTGTGTGTGTGTGTGTGTGTGTGTGTGCTTTCATTTTTTCCGCTCTCTTTACAGAGAGAGAGAGAGAGAGAGAGAGAGAGAGAGAGAGAGAGAGAGAGAGAGAGAGAGAGAGAGAGAGAGAGAGAGAGAGAGAGAGAGAGAGAGAGAGAGAGAGAGAGAGAGCTAACTTTTATTTCCGCTTTATTTATTCCTGCTCATTGTGCTATTGACGTGACGTGAAAAGGGAGCGAGAGCGAGAGCGAGAGCGAGAGAGAGAGAGAGAGAGAGAGAGATGGACGAGGGATATTTTGCTCTGAATGCTGTTAGTTTCTCTCTCTCTCTCTCTCTTGCTGTATGTGTGTGTGTGTGTGTGTGTGTGTGTGTGTGTGTGTGCCGTGCAGTGTTTGTCTTCCTGTGTGTAACTTTGAGTTGTACATGTGTCTTTTTTTTAAATTAATGTGCACACACTTAAATATATTACCCCGTGAGCGATGAAAGTTCTCTCTCTCTCTCTCTCTCTCTCTCTCTCTCTCTCTCTCTCTCTCTCTCTCTCTCTCATTATCCTTCCACACTTATTTTTCTCTTCTCTCGTACCAACCTCCTTTTTTCCCCTCTCCTATTATCACTCACATACACACACACACACACACACACACACACACACACACATACATACCCCCCCTCCTCCTCTCATTCCCCTAAAATAAAATAACAGATTTCCTTTAATACAATCACGGTTGGTGTGAGAGGAAGGAAGGGGGGGAGAGAGGGAGGAGGGAATAGGGAGAGGGGAAGGTAGGGATTAGGGGATAGGAAGGAAAGGGATGGAGAGGGGAAGGGGGAGGAGGGGGGAGAGGAGAAGGGAAAGAAAGGGATGGAGATGGGAAAGTGGAGGAGGAGGGGAGAGAGGGAGGAAAGAGGAAGGAGGAGAAGAGGGAGGCAAAGAGGGAGTGCAGGGGAAAAAGAGGGAGAGGATGGGGAGGAGGAGGGAAAAGGGAGAGTAAAGACAGGGAGAGGGAGAGGGAAGAGGAGGAGGGGAAGTACTGGAAAGACAGGGAAGAGAGAAGTGAAATAAATTGGGGAAGAGGAGTAGATAGAAAGGTGAAGAAAGAGAAACATTTAGTAACAAAAATAGAG
>NC_066557.1:2943893-2978893 GCF_024679095.1 Eriocheir sinensis
AACGCTCTGACGTACAACAGGATTTCATTTGCATCCACTTACCCTCTCTCTCTCTTTCTTGTAATTCTAGTTTTATAGCGAACAATAAAGTAAATTACAAGTTAAATTACAACAAAAAACAACAACAAGAACAAGAACAACAACAACGTCTATTACTACTACTACTACTACTACTACTGCTTCTACTCTTGCTACAAAATCCAATTCCTCTTTTTTATTAATCAAACAAATTATAAAAAGGATGAGAAAAAAATATGAAAAAAATAAAGCTGAAAAAGATATGGGAGAAAAATGAAGAGGTGGAGGAGGAGGAGGAGGAGGAGGAGGAGGAAAATAAGACGCGAGGAAATGGAGGAGGAAAATGGAGGAGGAAATGTAAAGGGGAACTAAATTGGAGGAGAAGATAAGAGGAGGAGAGGAAGAGGAAAGAGGAAATGGTGAAGGAAACAGAAAAGAGAGAAGGAGAAGAAGAAGGAAAGAAGAACAAGAAGAAAAAGGGGGAAGAACAAGGAAAGGAACGAAGAATGAAGAGAAGGAAGAAAATATGAAAAAAAGAGGGAAATGAAATGGGAAAGAAGAACGGAAGAAAGAAGAGGAGAGGGTGAGGGAAAGAAGAGCGACAGAGGAAAAGAAAGAGGATAAAAGAAGAGAAAGAAGAAGGGGGTCGGAGAGAAGTAGAGTAGTTAGGGAGAGAAGAGAGGAAGGAAAGAGGAAGGGAAGAAGTTGGAAAGAGGAAATGAGGAAGAGGAATAACGAGGAGGAGGAGGAGGAGGAGGAGAAGGAGGAAAGAGGAGGAGGAGGAGGAGTAAGAGGCAAAAGGTGGATGAGAGGAAGAAAACAAGGAGGTGGAGAGAAAGATGAGAGGAATGAAATGAGAGAAAAAAAGAAAACGATAAAGAAAACCTCTCTCTCTCTCTCTCTCTCAGGCGCAGCACATCAGGAAGAAAGGGGAGGGGGACGGGGAGAGTTGAAGGGGGAGAGGGGGGGGGAAGAGGGGGGGGGGCGACACCAATTGCTTCAGTGAGACGCGTCCGAGACTTCGAGGTGGTTCAGAAACTTGTCTCGAACACTGCAATGGCTGGTTCTCTCTCTCTCTCGATTCTTTCTTTCACTTCCTTCCCTTGCTTTCCTTTCCCCTTTTTCCTTTTTCATATTTTCTACCTTTCCTAATCCTTCTTCTCCATTTCCTTCTTTTCTTTTCCTTTTATCTCTTTCCTTCATCTTCCTCCCATTACTACTACTACGACTACTACTACTACTACTTTTACTACTACTACTGCTTCTACTACTACTACCACTACTACTACGACTAACACCCCCACTACAACAACCACTACTACTACCACTACTACTACCACTACAACCACTGCTACCACAATTCAATAATAGTCATTCCAGCAGCGAAGCCTTACAATGAAGCGCATTCCGAACATAATAATAAAAGTTTCGAAACATTTGAAACAATATCGGGTGAAAAAGCGGTTCTATTAATTCAAGCAGTCATCGGCGCGGCGTCATTTGTTTGTTGCATTATCCAGTGATCGATTTTCATAGATTTGCATATTTATTTAATTGTCTATTTCGCGTGTGTCTGAATATTCGAGTTTATTTATTTATTTTTTGGGTCATTTATTTTTTTTTGGCAATTATCGTGTCAGTGAGATTTTTTTCCCACTATTCTTTGTCTTGTTGATTTTTCATAATTATTGTATCAGTATATTTTTTTTATTTTCTATTTTCATTTATTTTTTATCATGTTGGTTTTTCGTGATTTTGTATGAGTGGATTTTTTTACCCTTTTTTCTTCTGTTTTTTTTTTATAATATTGTTTATTTCACGTGTATTTGAATATTGTAGTTTATTTTTGTCTTTTCGTGATTATTGTATGTTTTTTTTTCCTCCTTGAGCCATTACCTTGAAAAAAAAGTTTATTCTACTGGTTTTAAATTATGGTTCAAAATTTTGGCTTAGAAAAAAAAAAAAATCTCGGGAAAGGTAAAAAGTAGGAAAGAAATTAAAGAAAGGTAAAAAAGTAGGAAAAAAATCTCGGGCAAGGTAAAAAGTAGGGAAAAAAAATTAAAAAAAGGTAAAAAAGTAGGAAAAAAAATCTCGTGAAAGGTAAAAAGTAGGGAAAAAAAATTAAAAAAGGTAAAAAAGTAGGAAAAAAATCTCGGGAAAGGTAAAAAGTAGGGAAAAAAATTAAAAAAAGGTAAAAAAGTAGGGAAAAAAATTTAAAAAAAGGTAAAAAAGTAGGAAAAAAATCTCGGGAAAGGTAAAAAAGTAGGAAAAAAAATCTCGGGAAAGGTAAAAAGTAGGGAAAAAAATTAAAAAAAGGTAAAAAAGTAGGGAAAAAAATTAAAAAAAAGGTAAAAAAGTAGGAAAAAAAATCTAGAGAAAGGTAAAAAGTAGGAAAGAATAAATGGGAGAGACACACCTGCCACTAATTAACTATCCACATATACAAACACACCTGTCCCAAATTCACAATCCTCCCATACCATCCACCTGTAATTCCACCTTTTTTCCACTCTCTACTCATCCGTCTCTCTCCTCCCCACACCTTTCATCCACCATCTCAACATCTTTACCTGTCTCCCCTTTATCTCCACATCTCTGTTTTCTCCACTTGTCAAACTCTTCCATCTCCACCACCTGTTTTTCCTTAACCATCTCCACATCTCTCTGCTCCACCTAAACTTTCCCTTTAAACCTCACATATCTTTCTCTTCCATCTACCTTAATTACTCCACTATTAACACACCTTTCCTTTCTCCACCTGTCTTATTTTAAACAGAGCTTCCCTTCCCTTCCACCTATTCCACATCATCCCATTACTAGTCCCCCCTTTTCCACCCTATTCCATATACTTCCTCTCAGCACACTTTCACGTCTCTTCCTTCCACAACACTTCTCTATTTCCTCTACCTCTGTTCACTCCAAAACCCTTCCACCTACCATCTCTCTCGCATCAACTTTTCCCTACATCACTTCCACATTTCCCTCATTCACCAAATCCACATCTGTTCCCTCTACCTCTATCTTTCCACTCTCTTCCACACATCTATCTCCTCTCTCTCTCTCTAACACACACCTTTTCCTCCTACCTCTCTCTCCTCCCCTCTCCTTTGCACATTTCCCCTCTCTCTCACACACATGCCACCCTCTCCCCGTCTCTCTCCCATCTCTCTTACACCTGTCCCCTTTCCCTCCCCCTTCTCTCTCTCACACACACCTGTCCCCTCTCTCCCCTCTCTCCTACACACCTGTTTATTACGTCCAGGTAAATATGACCATGCATGCTAAACAGAGATATAGCCGCCGAATTATGAGAGAGAGAGAGAGAGAGAGAGAGAGAGAGAGAGAGAGAGAGAGAGAGAGAGAGAGAGAGAGAGAGAGATAGAGAGAGAGAGAGAGAGAGAGAGAGAGAGAGAGAGAGAGAGAGAGAGAGAGAGAGAGAGAGAGAGAGAGAGAGAGAGAGAGAGAGAGAGAGAGAGAGAGAGAGAGAGAGAGAGAGAGAGAGAGAGAGAGAGAGAGAGAGAGAGAGAGAGAGAGAGAGAGAGAGAGAGAGAGAGAGAGAGAGAGAGAGAGAGAGAGAGAGAGAGAGAGAGAGAGAGAGAGAGAGAGAGAGAGAGAGAGAGAGAGAGAGAGAGAGAGAGAGAGAGAGAGAGAGTTATCTCTCGTTGCACCTCAGTACCCAGGTTTTAATAGGGTTCTTGGTAAAGGAGGAGGCGGAGGAGGAGGAGGAGGAGGAGGGAGATGAATGACAAGCAAAGTAAAGGAAATGAAGTAAAGATTCAAAGGAAAGTAAATTAAAATGATGATAATGTCAACAACAACAATAATAATAATAATAATAATAATAATAATAATAATAATGATAATAATAATAGTAATGTTAAAATGAGGAAGAGGATGGAGAAGAGGGGAGAGGAAGAGAAAAGAGGGAGATTGAAGAGAGGAAGACAAGATGAGAGAGGAGAGGAGGTGTCGGTCTTGAAGGGAGGAGGAGGAAGAGGAGGAATAGGAGGAGGAGGATGTGTGTGTGTGTGTGTGTGTGTGTGTGTGTGTGTGTGTGTGTGTGTGTGTGTGTGTGTGTGTGTGTGTGTGTGTGTGTGTGTGTGTGTGTGTGTGTGTGTGTGTGTGTGTGAGAGAGAGAGAGAGAGAGAGAGAGAGAGAGAGAGAGAGAGAGAGAGAGAGAGAGAGAGAGAGAGAGAGAGAGAGAGAGAGAGAGAGAGAGAGAGAGAGAAAGGAGACAGGTTCGTGTGGAGAAAGGAAGGAAAGATTTGTGTGTTTTGGAGGACGGAAGAAGGAGGAGGAGGAGGAGGAGGAGGAGGAGGAGGAGGAGGAGGAGGAAGAGATGGAGGACGACAAGAAGGAAGAGGAGGAAAGGGTGTGTATTGGAGGAGGAGGAGGAGGAGGAAGAGGAGGAGGAGGAGGAGGAGGAGGAGGAGGTTGTCAATAAGATGAAGAAAAAACTTGACTGGCAACACAATGCAAACAATAATCAGAGAAGAAACACGACATTTGGCAGCTGAGGCGAGGAGGAGGAGGAGGAGGAGGAGGAGGAGGAGGAAGAAAGGAAGAAAAATACGTTTGCAAAAATATACGTTTTCTATATATATATATATATATATATACATTAAGTCACAGAGAGAGAGCGAGAGAGAGAGAGAGAGAGAGAGAGAGAGAGAGAGAGAGAGAGAGAGAGAGAGAGAGAGAGAGAGAACCTATAGTTTGTGTGTTGGCAACTTGTTTTAATTCGAGAGCTATCATTTAATTTTCCTCTCTCTCTCTCTCGCTATATACGGGTACCCGCTTCTAGGTATCCAGTATCGAAGGGCTGCTACATCTCTCTCTTCCTATCCTTTTTTTGTTTTTTCTATCCATCGCTTTCCTCCATTCTTTTTAATTTCTTTTCCTCTCTTCATTTTCCTCCAATCCTTGCGTCCCTTCTTCTCTTCCCTCCGTATCTTTCCTTCATTTCTTTTTTTCTTTTCTCTTCATTCAGTTATATATCATCCTTACTTCCCCATTTCACTCTCTTCCATCCGTTTATTTCCCTCTTTCTCTCTCTCCTCTTTCTTTCCCCATTTCCCTTCTATTCTTTTTCTCTTCTTCTCTTCCTTCTATTGCATTCCTCCCTTCTTTCCTTTATTTCCCTTCCATCCTTCATTCTTGCCTCTCCATTCCATCCCTTTCTTTCCTATTTTCTTTCCTTTCAGTTTCTCCCTTCCCTTCCACTCTTCTTCCCTTTCCTCCTTTATTCCCCTCCCTTTCCTCCCCCGCTTTTCTCTAACCTGGTTAAGTTTAGGATATTGAGCGAATGTACAGGAGGAAATGGAGGGAAGGAGGAAGGGAGAGAGAGAGAGAGAGAGAGAGAGAGAGAGAGAGAGAGAGAGAGAGAGAGAGAGAGAGAGAGAGAGAGAGAGAGAGAGAGAGAGAGAGAGAGAGAGAGAGAGAGAGAGAGAGAGAGAGAGAGAGAGAGAGAGAGAGAGAGAGAGAGAGAGAGAGAGAGAGAGAGAGAGAGAGAGAGAGAGAGAGAAAAGGAAACTGTATCCTATTTTTCCTCTTTTCTATTTTCCGTCTCATATTTTTCCTCCTCTCAATGAACAATTTTCCTCCTCCTCTACTTTATCCTCCTCTTCCTCTTCCTCCTCCTCTTTTTCTTCTTCTGTTCCTTCGTCAGGCTGCGGGTGAAGGGAAGAAGAAGGAAAACAACAAGAAGAACAGGAAGAACAAGATGATGAAAAAGTAGATTGAACAGGAGGAGAGAAAAGAAAAAGTGAGAAAAAGAAAGAAAAGAAGAGAGAAATAAAGCAACAGAAGAAGATTGAGGAAAGAAGAAAAGACTGATATGAAACTGAAGAAAGAGGAGAAAGAAGAAGAAAAGACTGATATGAAACTGAAGAAAGAGGAGAAAGAAGAAGAAAAGACTGATATGAAACTGAAGAAAGAGGAGAAAGAAGAAAAAAAGACTGATATGAAACTGAAGAAAGAGGAGAAAGAAGAAAAAAAAGACTGATATGAAACTGAAGAAAAGAGGGGAAAGAAGAAAGACTGATATGAAACTGAAGAAAGAGGAGAAAGAAGAAAAAAAGACTGATATGAAACTGAAGAAAGAGGAGAAAGAAGAAGAAAAGACTGATATGAAACTGAAGAAAGAGGAGAAAGAAGAAGAAAAGACTGATATGAAACTGAAGAAAGAGGAGAAAGAAGAAGAAAAGACTGATATGAAACTGAAGAAAAGAGGAGAAAGAAGAAAAAAAGACTGATATGAAACTGAAGAAAAGAGGAGAAGAAAAAAAAGACTGATATGAAACTGAAGAAAAGAAGAGAAAGAAGAAAGCAAGAAAGAAAAGGGAAGAACCGGCAGAGGAAAAGGAAGACAGGGATTGAAGAGAAGGGAAGATAATGAATAAGAAAGAAAGAAAGAAAGGAAGAAAGAAAGAAGAGACAAGAAAGAGAAACTACGAGGAGAGAGGACAAGAAAAAGAAAGAAAAGAAAAGGATTAGAACCAGGAAGAGGAAAAGGAAGAGAGAGAGAAGAACGAGGAGCAGGAAGAGGAAAAAGAAGAGGGGGAGGAGGAAAGGGGGTAAGAGGGGGGGGGAGGGGAGGTGAGGGGGATTACCCGGCTCAGGTGGTCGCCAGGTGTATCTGGTGACCCGCCCCACAGCTACCTGACACCCCCTCCCCCCCTACTCCCTCCTTTCTTCCCCTCTCACCTCCTCCTATTCTTGCCTCCCACCCTTCTCTCTCACACCCACAAGTTCCTTCTTTATCTTTTCTTACGTTTATCCTTTCTCCCTTTTTTTCTTCCTCCTCCTTCTCTTCTTCATTTTTCAACTCATCTTCCTTCTTATTCCTTCATTCTTGTCTTCTTCCTTTCTTCTTCAGTCTCTTCTTACTTCCTATTCATTTTCCTCCATCTCCTCCTTTTCTATTTCTTTTTTATACTTTATTCTTGTGTTTTATTCCTCTTTCTTTCCTTCCTCCTGCATCTACGTTTGTCTTCTTCCTCTTTCTTTCCTTCCTCCTGCATCTACGTTTGTCTTCTTCCTTTCTTTATCATTCTTTTCTTGCTTCCTATTCATTTCCCTCCACCTCCTCCTTCCTCTACTTCTTTTTTATACTTTATCTTTCTTATCATAGTTTCATATTTTGTTTTCTTTCTCTTTATTCTCCTCCCTCTACTTTCAACTTTTTATCTTTCTTCTCTTTTCCTCCTTTCCCCTCTTTCTTCCTATATAAAACTTTCCTTCCTACTTTCTCTTCCACCCAGTTTTCATATTCTTCTTTCTCCAACATTAAATCTTTCCTCTCTTCCTGCTTTTATTTCTATTCCTTCAACTACTCCTTTATAACTTTTCTTCCTGACATATTTTTCCACTCTGCTGTTTTCACAATTGCCATTCTCCCTTAGTTTTCTTCCCCTATTTTTCTTTTTCCGTTCTTTCTTTTTCTTTTCTACCTCGTTCGTATGTGTTAAAGATAAACGGTGATATTTTACAGTATTTTTTTCTTTATAACTTAAATTTATCACTCCTTTCTATCCATATATTTCGTCTGATTCTACAAAATTCTATGCATCTCTCTCTCTTCTCCTCAAATAATTCCAACGCTCTATTCTATTTTTAATCTCCAATGTTCTTTACTTTCTTCTCCTTTTATAAACCTCCTCCTTCTCCTCCTCCTCCTCCTCCTCCTCCTCCTCCTCCTCCTCCTCCTCCTCCTCCTCCTTGTACTGTAGCAACACAATAAGGGAGGAGTGTTGACAGGGAGGTGAAAAACAATACAATGGGAGTCTGTGGTCGAAGAAAGGAGGAGGAGGAGGAGGAGGAGGAGGAGGAGGAGGAGAAGGAGGAGGAGGAGGAGGAGGAGGAGGAGGAGGAGAGAAGAAGAGGAGGAGGCATATGAAAAAGAAAAAAAAAATCTGAATAGGAAGAAAATGATTGTGGTGGAATGGTGGAGCCTGTGGAGAGAGAGAGAGAGAGAGAGAGAGAGAGAGAGAGAGAGAGAGAGAGAGAGAGAGAGAGAGAGAGAATGAGAGAACGTGAGCCTAGAGACGTTCCGCTAATTTAAAATTCTTCATGGGTGTGAAGATATTTTTTGTCTGTGTCTGTCTGCCTCTCTCTCTCTCTCTCTCTCTCTCTCTCTCTCCCATTAAGAGGAATCGATGAGAAAACAAACAAAAAGCGAAACTCCTTTTTTTTCTTGTTTTCAAAAATTCTGACTTATTGTTTCTCTCTTCCCCTTTCCAATATTTTCTGTCTTTATTATGTTTGTATTTGCTTCCGTCATTGCATCTCTCTCTCTCTCTCTCTCTCTCTCTTATATTAATAAAAATTACTATTATGACGAGGGAGAGAAAGATGGATGAAAGGAGAGAGAGAGAGAGAGAGAGAGAGAGAGAGAGAGAGAGAGAGAGAGAGAGAGAGAGAGAGAGAGAGAGAGAGAGAGAGAGAGAGAGAGAGAGAGAGAGAGAGAGAGGAAAAACCACAGAGGAGGGAGGGAAAAGCCAATAACGGAGAGAAAAAAGGAGAGAAAGGGAGAAAGACAATTGCAGAGAGAGAGAGAGAGAGAGAGAGAGAGAGAGAGAGAGAGAGAGAGAGAGAGAGAGCAAATCGCCATCACCACCACCACCGTCACCTCCACCACCTCCACCACCACCACCTCCACCACCACCACCACCACCACCACGTCGGAATCAATTCATGTACACCACCAACAACACTCCCTCCGGCCCTGTACGTTCATGTGTGCGTGTGTGTACGTTTTATTTTTTTTGTGTGTGTACGTTTCACGGTATGTGCGTTAGGGGTCGTGTCTCCTATATTAGGCGCGTGTGTAGGGTGCGTGATGGATGGTGTGTGTGTGTGTGCGTGTGTGTGTGTGTGTGTAAATATATGGTCAAGCAACAGTGAGTATATGAAGTTTACACGAGTTATGTTGCTCTCTCTGTACAACTGTTTTCTCCCTTTTCCCTTTTTTTCCTTTTCGTTATTGGAATTTCTGTACCTCGGATGTGCTCTCTCTCTCTCTGACAACCAACAAGACGTAAATTTTCAAAGCAAGAGAGAGAGAGAGAGAGAGAGAGAGAGAGAGAGAGAGAGAGAGAGAGAGATCAGTTCAGCCGCGTAATTAAATATAAACTTGCATCGCGTTTTCTATGCCGACCAATGCATGTTATGGACACACTAAAAATAATGACGAGACGGGATACTGCTACATTAACTCTCTCTTTCTTTAATTTCCTCCTCCTTTAACTCTTCTTTCTTTCTTCGCCAATTTTTTCAACTTTTCGCTACGTTTCATTTTCTTTCTTTCTTTCCTCCTCCTCCTCCACTTCCTCGTTTCTTCTCTCTCCCTTTTCTGTATTTTCGGTTTCAATTTCCTCTTCTTTCTTTATTTCCTTTATTTTTTTCCTTCTCTTGTTTTTTATTCTCTTTTCTCATCTCCCTTCACAATTGTTTACCTCGTTCTGATTCCTCTTCAATATCTGTTCTCTTTATTCGATTTTTTTTTGTACTTTATCTCTCTTTTCATCTTTATTTTTTTCGTTCCTTCATACTCTATCCACCCCTTTCTATTATCTTTCTATAAGTATTTGCTTCTGCGTCCCTTCAACCTCTATCTCCCCCTTTCCATTTTTTTAATTATTATTTCTGTTACTTTATCATTCCACTTCTTTTATTTCTCATTCATCAGCTTTGTCTATTCCTGGTTCCTTTCATCGACCTAACTTTCTCCTTTAACAAACACGTATATTAATCCATTTCTTCTTCCTTTCCTATTACCCCATTCTTTTCCTTTCGTTCCCCCTTCTTCCTTATTTTCCTTTTTTTTCTTCCATTCCACTATTTTTAATTTCAGAGAGAGAGAGAGATCAGTTCAGCCGCGTAATTAAATATAAACTTGCATCGCGTTTTCTATATAAACCAATGCATGTTATGGACACACTAAAATAATGACGAGACGGGATACTGCTACATTAACTCTCTCTCTACTCCCCTTCTTTAATTTCCTCCTCCTTTAACTCTTCCTTTCTTTCTTCGCCAATTTTTTTTCCTTTTCAACTTTTCGCTACGTTTCATTTTCTCTTTCTTTCTCTTCCTCTTTTTCCCTTCCTCCTCCTCCTCCTCCACTTCCTCGTTTCTTCTCTCTCCCTTTTCTGTATTTTCGGTTTCAATTTCCTCTTCTTTCTTTATTTCCTTTATTTTTTTCCTTCTCTTGTTTTTTATTCTCTTTTCTCATCTCCCTTCACTATTGTTTACCTCGTTCTGATTCCTCTTCAATATCTGTTCTCTTTATTCGATTTTTTTTTACTTTATCTCTCTTTTCATCTTTATTTTTTTCGTTCCTTCATACTCTATCCCCCCCTTTCTATTATCTTTCTATAAGTATTTCCTTCTGCGTCCCTTCAACCTCTATCTCCCCCTTTCCATTTTTTTAATTATTATTTCTGTTACTTTATCATTCCACTTCTTTTATTTCTCATTCATCAGCTTTGCCTATTCCTGGTTCCTTTCATCGACCTAACTTTCTCCTTTAACAAACACGAATATTAATCCATTTCTTCTTCCTTTCCTATTACCCCATTCTTTTCCTTTCGTTCCCCCTTCTTCCTTATTTTCCTTTTTTTTCTTCCATTCCACTATTTTTAATTTCAATATCCTCTTCCTTCTCTATTTTCATTTTCCTCTTCTCTTTAAATAAGGAAGGTTGAGGTGAAGTCAAGGTAAGGTTGTATTAGAAGCAGCGAGTAGCGGGCTTTTTTTTTGTTTTTTTGTTTCCTTTTTTTGTGATCTTGAGCTGTCTCCTTTGTTGTAAAAAAATAAAAAAAATAAAAAAATAAAAAATAAGTAAATTGTTCCATCTTTTTCATCATCTAATTTTAAATATATTGCACCCTTAATCTTTCCCTCCTCCATATTCCTCTCTATCTCCTTCCCTCTGCCCCATACCCATCATTAAATTCCTCCCTCTCGTAAGGTAAGGTTGGGTATGGTTAGGTAAATCTGACTCTCCCTATATCTTACAATATCTACGTTTTATCTCTTTCCTTTCCTTCCCGTTTGCCTTCCTTTCCTTATCCCTTTCCCCTTTTCTTTATTTTTTTTAGTTTCTCTTTTGCCTTTCTTCCCATTTTCCTCCTTCCCTGTCCTCCTCCTCCTCTTCCCTTTACTTCTTTACTTTTTAGCTTTCTTCTTCCTTTCTTCTCTTTTTCCTCCCTCTATTTTTCAACTTTCCTTTTCCTCTTATTCCCTCCTCCAACCCTTCTAATTCCCCTTTTCTCTCTCCCATCCCATTCCATCTCCTCCCTTTCCCTCTCCATTCCTTATCCCCATTCTCTCTTTATTCCTTCTCCTCCCATATGCTCATCTTTCTGCCCCTTCTCTTTCCTCCTCCTCCTCCCCTCTCTCTACAAAAAAGGGTTAAATTATATTAGGTAAGGTGAGGTTAGGTTAGGTAAGGTAACGTAAGTCTGTCCCATTTATTCCCTTCCCCCTCCCCCCTTCCCTTCCTCCCCTAAATAAGATAATAAGGTTAGCAAGGCGGTGATTGGTCAAAAGGGAACCCAAACACGATTCGAGGCTTGTGATTGGCTGGGAGTGTTTTGTGGTGATTAGGGGGGCAGTTATGTGTGTGTGTGTGTGTGTGTGTGTGTGTGTGTAAACAGGGCTATGTATGTATGGTTGTGACTGTTTTTTTTGTGATAGTACAGAGAGAGAGAGAGAGAGAGAGAGAGAGAGAGAGAGAGAGAGGAGGAGGGAACAGGAACACAAAGGATTATCGATCTATACAAGACACGGAGGAAGATTCACAGACATAACTCCTCCTCCTCCTCCTCCTCCTTCTCTTCCTCCTCCTCCTCCTCTCCTTCGTCTTCTCTCCCCTGCGACTCTTCATCTCCTCGCCCTTCTTTTCTTCTTCTCTCTCTCTCTCTCTCTCTCTCTCTCTCTCTCTCTCTCTCTCTCTCTCTCTTTACCTACTTTACTTCTTTCTTCTTCATCTTCTTCTTTATTTTCCTTTTCTTCCTCCTCTTGCTTTTCATCTTCCTAATCTTTATTCTCTCTCCTGTTTGATTTTTTTTTCGGTCTCTCTCCTTTCTTCTTCTTCTTTTGCTTACTTTCTTTTCGTCTTCTCCACTTTCTATTTTGGCTTCCCTTATTCTTTTTTTTTCTTCTTTTTGCCTCTGCTTTCGCCTCCTGCTTCATGTCTTTTTCGTCGCCTTCCTTCTCCTCCTCCTCCTCCTCCTCCTCCTCCTCCTCCTCCAACACCACAACTTTTCCTCCTACTCTTTCTTCTCTTCCTTGGGGTTCACTTTTCAATCCATTTCGGTTCTTCTATACACGATTTCCTCCTTCCCGTCCTTCTTCATCTTCTTCTTTCTTCTTCTTTTCCTTCTTCTTCTCTATTTTCATCTTACCATTTATAGTTTTGACGCATTTCCTTCTTCTTCTCTCCTCTCTTCTTATTCTCCCTTCTCTTCCCTTCTTTCCCATTACGAAGTACCCCACCATCTCTCTCTCTCTCTCTCTCTCTCTCTCTCTCTCTCTCTCTCTCTCTCTCTCTCTCTCTTAATCTTCACGCCGTTCTACATCCCTCCTCCTCCACCTCCACCTCCTCCTCCTGTGTACACAATCAGGCTAACACGTACAGGGTCACGCCTACACGCACACACACACGCACACGAACGGCCGCGTCGATTCGTTGAACGTGTAGGAATAAAGACAAAGTGCCGGGCGTGAATTCCTGCTGACGTCAGGAGGAGGAGGAGGAGGAGGAGGAGGAGGAGGGAGGGAATGAAAAAGTAAGAGAGAGCAAAAGAAAGGTGAAAAAAAAAGAAATGGAGGAGGAGGAGGAGGAGGAGGAGGAAGAGGAAGAGGTGGTGGAGGAGGAGGAGGAGGAGAAGGAAGAGGAGGAGGGCATGAAAAGTTATGAAAAGGTAAGAAAGAGCACAAGAGTGATACATGAAAGAGAGATGGAAGAGGAGGAGTAGGAGGAGGAAGAGTAGGAGTAGGAGGAAGAGGAGGAGGAGGAAGAGGAAGAAGAAAATTACAGGTGCCCATAAAATATCTCCCAGCCATTCACCGTAAAATGATCCACAAACAAGAAAAAACAAGAGAAAGAAAATTCTGAAAAAAAAGAAAAGAGAAGAAAAAGAAGAAAAAAAAGCTAAAACGAGATAATCAACAATATAACCACACACACAAAACCTTGAAGCATTACATAAACCACACACACACACACACACACACACACACACACACACACACACACACGGATATATATGAAAGTAATGGGAATGGTTAATGGGGAGGGAAATAGATAGGCAGGTAGAGGAGGAGGAGGAGGAGGAGGAGGAAGAGGGATGAGGTAATGCTAGGGGTGAAGGGTGATGGGGAGGGGAAGGGGAGGAAGGGCAATGATGGGTACTATTAGTGTGATGGGTGAGTTGGGGAGGAGGAAGGGAGGAAGGGGAGGGGAAGAGGGGAAGGGAAGAGGGGAGGGAAGGGGACCGTATCCGTGATTTAGGGGAGAGGTAACTGAGAGGAGGAGGAAGAGGAGGAGGAGGAGGATATAGAGAAGAGGTGATGTATAGAGGAAGAGGATGGGGCTTAGAAGAAAGGAAGAAAAGGGGAGTAATGGAAGAGGGAGGAGGAAGTGAGGAAGAGTAAGGATGATGCAAAGGTAGGAATAAGAAGAAGGAAAGGAAGGTAAAGAGGGGGAAGGAGAGAAAAAGAGGGGAAGGAAAAGAGAAGAGAGGAGAGAAAGGTGAGGAGGAGGGAAGAAGAGAATGAAGGAGGAAAAGGAGGCAGGAGTATGTAGAGCGAAGAAAATGAAGGAGGAGGAGGAGGAGGAGGAGGAGGAGGAGGAGAGATGACAAAACGCCTTCATTATTAATTCTTACAATGGTGTGTGTGTGTGTGTGTGTGTGTGTGTGTGTGTGTGTGTGTGTGTGTGTGTGTGTGTGTGTGTGTGTGTGTGTGTGTGTGTGTGTACGTCGGTTTACTCACGTACAGGACAGCTAAATACGTACATACACAAAGCCGCACATACCTGGAAAAGAGAAAGGTACACATTAACGTACATACATACACACAAACAACAACAACAACAACAACAACAACAACAGCAACAACAATCTCAGAAATCACTCCCCCCTCCCCCCCTTCTTCCCCTCTTCCTCCCCACAACAAACAAGAGAATACAATAGCCTGTCTTCCTCCTCCTCCTCCTCCTCTTCTTCCTCCTCCTCCTCCTCCGCAATATATTCAAGTCTTATATGAGATTTTAATGTTGTAATTCATCATTCATCTTTCCTTGCTTATTAGTGTTTATTCTTGTTTATTCAATTGTTCTTTTTTTCCCTTCATTTGTAGTAGTGGTAGCAATATTAGTATTAGTAGTAGCAGCAGTGGTAGCAGTAGTAGTAGTAGTAGTAGTAGTAGTAGTAGTAGTAGTAGTAGTAGTAGTAGTAGTAGTAGTAGTAGTAGTGTTGGTAATAGTAGTAGTAGTAGTAGTAGTAGTAGTAGTAGTGGCATAGTCCGTTTCATTGCGTCTGTCCCTCGTGAACGTGGATGTGGCCCCTGCGCATTCTTAGTTCGTGATTGCGTGAAGATCAACTTTATATTTTCAGTGATATATTTAAGTGTTTGTTTATACAAAAAAAGCTCAAGCCCTCTTATATGAACCGCAAACATGCCGATTTGCATCGATACTCTACAATACAAGCACACGAAAGAACAGCGTGTATATTAAACAGTAAAGTCTGATCATACTCTAACGATTAATAGCCTTTCAGATACCCATATTTCATCTCATTCAGGTACATAAAGTGACATACGACCCTGCAAGTGTCTATACATAAGGAATTTTGATGTGTTGCATGTAAATAACATGGGCAGCCTAATCTTCGAAATACCCAATCATCGCATTCAATGGTTATTATTTACTATATCATGTTATTTCGATTAATAATCGGTATTTACAAGCAGTAAAGTATTAAGATACCCTTATTTGCATTTGTAGGTCCAGATGTCTTTTAATATTCCTGAAATGAGTAATCCGACAATGAATTTGAAAAACCATAAATCGTTCGAGCATGATGTGGCTATGTTGACTGATACAAGCTTGTCTCTTCGTGTTCTTGTATGTTAGTTATCGATGCAAACGACTGAGTTGTTTTTTATATACATAAACATTCAAATATATTATTGAAAAATAAGCTTGAATGTCTATCACAACAGTTGAATTTCACGCATTCACGAACTAGAAATGCGCAGGTGCCACATCCATCAAAATTCCCGCTTTGTTGGTGGCCAGATAAACTGAAACGGACTATAGTAATAATAATAGTAGTAGTAGTAGTAATAATAGTAGTAGTAGTAGTAGTAGAAGCAGAAGTAGTAGTAATAGTAGTAGTAGTAATAGTAGTAGTAGTAGTAGTAGTAGTAGTAGTAGTAGTAGTAATAGTATAATCAGGGCAAGTAAGGTCCGTAATTCAAGTGAGTCCCGCGTTGTTAATGTCAAGTTTTTTTTGGTGTCGTGTTTTTAGCATGTTAATGACCCCAGCGTTACGAGCTTACAAACACCTGAAGAGGAAGACAACGAGGAGGAGGAGGAGGAGGAGGAAGGAAAGGAGCATAAATAAGTTAAAACAAAGTAAAAGAGTATGAAGAAGAAAGGAAGCAAGATGAAGATGAGTAGACGGTGAAAAGAAAGATGAATGTAGTGGAAAGAAAGGAAAAGGAGAAAAGAAAAGAGGAGGTGAAAAAACATGAGAGAGAAGAAATGAATTGAAGGAGAAGGAGGAGGAGAAAAAGTCAAGAGTAAGAGGAAGGAAAGTTACAAGAAGAGAAAGAGAAATATGGAAAATGAATGTAAAAGAAGAACACAAAGGAGTAAAAGGAAAAGAGGAATAAGTACCAAAAAAGAAAGGAAGAAGGGAAAGGAAAAGGAAAAGAATTGCATTGTTTTATATGGTAACGAAATGTTTTTTTATCGTAGTGGTGGAAAAGGAATATGAAAACAAAAGGAGTAAGAGGAAAAGAGAAATAGGAGACAGTTGAAAGGAAACATGGAAAAGCAGGCAAAAAAATTATTAGAGATGGGAGAAGTGAAGGAAAATACGAAAAAAAAGAAAAGGAGTTAGAGGAAAAGAGGAAGAGGAGGGAAGAAAGGAAACATGGAAAAGCAAGCAACAAAATTATTAGAGATGGGAGAAGTGAAGGAAAATATGAAAAAAAGAAAAGGAGTTAGAGGAAAAGAGGCAGAAAAGAAGCATGGAAGAGCAGGCAACAAAATTATTAGGAATGTGAAAAGAAAAGAATAGTGGTGAAAAATGAAAATGAAAAAGAAAAGAAGTAAAAGAGGAATAGGAGATACTGGAAAGGAAACATGGAAAAGCAGGCAACAAAATTATTAGGAATGGAAGAAGAAAAAAAATAATAGTAAATCGAGGAGGGAAAGGAAGAAGTGTATTGTTTGGTATTTAAATGTATATTATCATAGTGAAGTATAGTGTAGCAAGTGTAGTGTCCTTGGCCTGACCTATAGTGTGGGTGGGGGACATTCCCAGACACACAACACCACACCACCACCACCACCACAACCACCACCACCACCATCACCACCCGCGGGACCTGCCTTACCTGTTTGTGGCTCCCAGGGGCTCAGGTGTCACGCGGAGCACCCTTCACCTGTCCCACCTATACCCCCTTTCTTCACCCCATCCCCCTTTCTCGCATATCTCTTTATATATCTCAACCCTTTTAGTCTTCAAAACCCCTTCTATCTATCTTTCCCCTCCTCCCTTTCCTCGCATATCTCCTTGTTCATATATCAAACCCTAAATCTTCAGACTTTACCCCCTTTTATATATTTTTCCCCTTTTCCCTTTTCTCGCGTATCTCTCTATATATCTCAACCCTTTTAGTCTTCAAACCCCCTTTTATCTATCTTTCCCCTTTTTCCTTTTTTTTTTTTTTTTTTTGCGTATCTCCTTGTTTATATGTCAACCCCTAAATCTTCAAAAACTTTACCGGGTTTTATATATCTTTCCCCTTTTCCCTTTCTGTTACTTATTCCTCTTCTCCTTTTACTCCTTTGTGTTCCTGTTTTACATTCATTTTTCACATTCTCTTTCTCTTCTTGTAAATTTTCTTCCTCTTACCCAAAACTTTTTCTTGTAAATTTTCGCGTATCTCCTTGTTTACATATCTCAACCCCCTTCATCTTCACCTATTTTTCCCCCTTTTATCTATCTTTCCCCTCCTCCCATTTTCCCACTCTTCCACTTTCTCTCTATTCCTTTATCTCTTCACGCGTATTAAATCTCTTTTCTCTCCTGTTTCTCCCTTTTCATTTTCACTTATTTCACCATCGTTCCTGTATCTCCCTTTTTATCTTATCTCCCCCTTTTCCCTCTTCCTTTCTACCTTCTCCCTATTTCTCCCATTTTCTCCTTCCCTTCATCTATTCACGTATATTACTCCTTTTTCTCTTATCTATTTCTCCTCTTTCTTTTTTAATCTCTCCCTTCTCCCCTCTCCCCTTATCTCTATCTCTCCTCTTTTCTGCCCTCTCCATTTATCTCCTCATTTAACTGTCTCCCTTTATGAGAACGTTTTATATCCCTCTCTCTCCCCTTCTCTATCCTCTATATCTTCCCCCTTTTCCCTCTCTTTTACCACTCCTCTTTTTGACCCTCTCTCTATCTCCCTTCTTCTCCCCCTTCCTTCTATACCTTCTCACCTGTGAATCAAGGTAAGGCAACCAGGTAAGACAGGTAATGAGTCACGAGGCGGGAAATGGTGAACAGGTGAGAAACAAGAAAGGTGCGAGAGTGTGTGTGTGTGTGTGTGTGTGTGTGTGTGTGTGTGTGTGTGTGTGTGTGTGTGTGCTGTAGTAACTTTCATCTACTCTTTATGGTCAAAATCTCATTGGAAAAGTGAAGCGATGGTCAAGAAAAGATATCTACCGCACAATGATAGACATTCCTTATGCTGTACAAGCCTATAACCGCAATATGGGTGGTACAGATAGAATAGACCAGAATATAATCACACTGGCATTCGTTGCAAAAAGTGTGGTGGAGTTGGATGCTGGATGCTGCAGTTCAAAATGCTTGGCAGATAGCTCGGAGCAGAGGAACTCCTATTGATCATCTGTCATTCAGACGAGAATTAGCTTTGGCCTACATAGTATTCATGTATCCAGTAGAGCCAAAAGTTCCTGGCCAAAGAAAACTTCCTGTACCAAGAAAAGACGAGATGAGATATGACAGCATAGGTTATTTTGTTCAACCATTTCATAGTCATGGAAGAAGGAAGTGTTTGGGTGAGAACTGTAAATCTGAAGTGCGGTCTGAGTGTTGCAAATGTGATGTTGGACTGTGTGTGCCTTGTTTCGCAACCTGCCACAAGAAAGCCAGAATTTGTATTTTGATTTAAGTGTACTTAGGGTATTTATTCTTTACTTTTAGAGCTTCCAGGTGTTTCAGTTTTCAAGGTTGTGTGTGCGAGTGTAGTATGTGAGAAGGAAAACAGATTAATAAACACAATGATGGTAATAAGCCTTAGGAGAAAAGAGATTGGGATATCAATGGAATTGTAATCGAAATCTGAACTTTTGTATCCTCATTCTCCTAAGGTGACCATGTGGTTACCATGTGTAACTTAGGTTATAATGGAATTTTTTTTTTGAATGATTTTTTATATCTATTATCCACATTAAAAATCTATCTGAAAAAGAATCTAACAAGTTCTTAAGGTTTTTCTTTTTCAGGAGATAAAAAAAAGAAAGGGAACGTAAGAAAGGTGTGAAAAATAGATGGTTAAGCAAAACAGCAAGATAAAAAAAAAGACATGAAGATAAAATGAACGATACAAAGACTGACAGAAAACGATAAGAAACGGACTGTCAAAAAAAGAAGATTGATGGATCGTTGGTTATATGGAACAGTAAAATAAAAGGATAAATAAATCTAAGAATGAGAGAAATGATAGATAAAAAAGGGAAGAGAAGACTGATAGACATGTAGACTTAACACGAAAGGAGCTGAAGGTTAAAGACTGAGAGAGAAGTAGATTGAGTAGAATAATAAGTGAGAATAGAAAGGTAATAATTGATGATGTCCAGGTGAGAACAGGTAAGGTAAGAATGATTTAGAACAGAGGTGATTAATAATGAAGGAATGAAGGAAAAATATAACAACACTTGAGAGAGAGAGAGAGAGAAAGGAATTTTCCCAAGATCACATGACAGATCATATTCTCTCTCTCTCTCTCTCTCTCTCTCTCTCTCTCTCTCTCTCTCTCTCTCGTTTTCTGGGTAAACTGAAAACATTAAACAGGCAATTTCGCCCTGAGAATTGAGACACATCTACTCTCTCTCTCTCTCTCTCTCTCTCTCTCTCTCATTTCCTCAGTAAATTTGGTCGTTTATTCACAAGTGCATTCTTTCTCTTCCATTTTTCTCCTCTTAATCATCTCTTCTCTTCCATCTCCTTCATTTATTCTTTCTCTCCTCGTTACTCTGTTTATCTGAAGTCGTTTTCATCCTCTCTCTCTCTCTCTCTCTCTCTCTCTCTCTCTCTCTCTGTCTTTGTCTTCTTTATCGTCTCCTGTTTCTCATTCCACTTCCTTATTCCCTCGTTCTTATCTTCTTATCCCTTTATTATTTGGTTGTGTTCTTCATTTGAGCTCTTTAGTTATCTTCTTCTTCTTCTTCTTCTTCTTCTTCTTCTTCTTCTTCTTCTTCTTCTTCCTTTCTTTCCATTCTACTGAGTCAAAACTACGCTCCTCCTCCTCCTCCTCTTCCTCTTCTTCCTCTTTCTGCTGGTCAATGCCTTTCTCCATTTCTCACCTCCTCCTCCTCCTCCTCCTCCTCCTCCACTTCCTTCTGCTAGTAGACATCCTGTATGTCCGTAAGCCCTTCCTAAATCCTCCTCCTCCTCCTCCTTCTGCTAGTCAATGTCTCCTCCTCCTCCTCCTCCTTCCCCTCTTTCCTCTTCCTTCTCCTCCTTCCCTAACACACCCTATGTCTGTAAGCTCCTCCTCCTCCTCCTCCTCCTCCTCCTCCTCCTCCTCCTGAAGACGTTTGGTCCATTCTCGTGATGGTATCGGCGTGAGGGACAGTGAAGGGGCCGCAGGGAGACAGGCGGAGGAAAGGGAGGAAAAGGGAGCAGAGAGGGGAAGATGAAAGGGAGGAAAGAGAGTAAAAAGGTTAAAATAGGAAAAAAAGAGGAAGATGAAAGGGAAAAGCGGGAACATAATGGAAGGTGAAAAGGGAAAATAGGAAAAAAAGAAAGATGAAAGGGAGGAGGAAAGGGAAAATAAGACAAGAGATGAAAGAAAGGAGAAAAGGAGAAATAGGAAAAAAAGAGATGAAAGAAAGGAGAAAAGGGAAAATAAGAAAAGAGATGAAAGGGAGGAGAAGAGGGGAAAATAAGAAAAAAAGAGATGAAAGAAAGGAGAAAAGGGAAAATAAGAAGAGATGAAAGAAAGGAGAAAAGGGAAAATAGGAAGAGATGAAAGAAAGGAGTAAAGGGAAAATAGGAAGAGATGAAAGAAAGGAGTAAAGTGGAAATCGGAAAAAAGAGAAAGATGAAAGGGGGGAAAGAAATTAGAAGGGAGAGTTGAAGGGAAGGAATGGGAGGAGAGGGAGGAGAAAATGAGAAAATAACACAGTGGAAAAGCAGAAAAATGAAAGTGAGGAAAAGAAGAAGAGAGGAAAGAGTTGAAAGGGAGGAAAGGAAGAAGAGAGGAAAGAGTTGAAAGGGAGGGAAAGTAGGCAGAACTGGAGGAGAAAAGGGAAAGATAGGGAAAATGAAAAGATGAAAGGAAGGAAAGAAAGCAGGAATAGGAAATATGAAAAGGAGGATATAGAGAAAAAAGGGGAAGGGAAATAAAAACGGAGGAGAAGGGGAAGAAAAAGAGAAGATAAAGAAATTAAAATGGAAAGGAAAATGATAGATTGCAGAGGGAAATGATGGGAGAAGCAGAGGAATGAAAGGAAAATGGAAAAGGAGAGAAAGGACACAAGGAAGAAAAGGTAAATAAAGGGAGGATAGGGAAACGATAATAAAAGAGGGAAAGGGGGGGAAAGAGATGATAGATTAAGAAAGAGAAAAGAAATGGAAGGGAATGTAGCAGAAAGGGAGAAGAAAAGGGAAGATAAGCAGAAAAAAATAGAGAAAAAAATAGATAGGGCCAAAAAAAAAAGGAAAAGGGTAAATAAAGGGAGGATAGGGAAAGGAGAATAAAAGAGGGAAAGGGGGAAAAGAGATGATAGGTTAAGAAAGAGAAAATAAATGGAAGGAAATGTAGCAGAAAGGGAGAAGAAAAGGGAAGATAAGCAGCAAAAAATAGAGAAAAAAATAGATAGGGCCAAAAAAAAAAAAAGGAAAAGGGTAAATAAAGGGAGGATAGGGAAAGGAGAATAAAAGAGGGAAAGGGGGAAAAGAGATGATAGGTGAAGAAAGAGAATAGATATGGAAGGGAATGTAGCAGAAAGGGAGAAGAAAAGGGAAGATAAGCAGCAAAAAATAGAGAAAAAAATAGATAGGGCCAAAAAAAAAAGAAAAAGGGTAAATAAAGGGAGGATGGGGAAAGGAGAATGAAAGAGGGAAAGGGGGAAAAAGAGATGATAGGTGAAGAAAGAGAATAGATATGGAAGGGAATGGAACAGAAAGGTAGAAGAAAAGGAAAGATAAGCAACAAAAAGAGAAAAGAAAGGGATAGAGCAAAGAAAATGGAAAAGGAAAGAGAAGACAGGGAGACGGGATATGAGAAGAAAGAGAAGGAAGGGAGAAATATACAGAAGAAAGAGAGCAGTAAGGGAGGAAGGAGAGGACAGTAAGAATTATGGCAGAGGAAAAGAATGGAGAGGGAGAAAAGAGAAAAGGGATAATACAGAAAAAGGGAAGGAAAGGAAAATATTAAGAGAAAGGAGAGAGGGAAAGAGAAAGGACAGAAAAAAAGAAAGAGGAAAGGAAGGATATAAAAAAAATGAAGGATCAAGAATGGAAAACTTACCAAAACAGCCACACTAACACAAAACAAAAAAAGACAAAAAAAATGAATAAAAGGGAAAAATAGAAAGAAAAATAATCACAAACCCTTCAAAATGATAAGAGAAAGCGAAAAAATAACTCTCCAAAAATACAAAAAAATGAATAAAACATCCCATGAAATTATAATAAAAGGAAAACAAAATAAAATAAAATAAAATAAAAACCCACTATAATTTTAACACAAAGAAAATACTAATAGAAAAATCCAAATATGACAAAGAAACTCACTCAGAATTATAATAAATGGAAATACAAAAAAAATATGAATTCCAAAAATATATAAAAAGACAAAATGAAAATAAAAAACGACGTAAAAAAAATTATCCCGCCACGTAAGACCCAGCGGACAGGTAACAAATGCAGGTGTTCCGGGGTCCCGCACACCTGGATTAAGGCGTCGCAGGTGACCAATTAGAACTCGCCGAGGAAACAGGTAAGCGTCTGCCGGCCACGGTGATTGGTGCCATGCCTCTCTCTCTCTCTCTCTCTCTCTCTCTCTCTCTCTCTCTCTCTCTCTCTCTGGTCCTCCATTTTAGTTTCATTGTTTCAGTTTCGTTTTCCATTCTTTCCTCTCTTTAAAATCATCCATCTCTCTTTTTTCTTTTTATTCTTTCCATTTCCTTCCTTATTCCATTCATTCTTACCCTTGTATTTTCATTTATCATCCTCTACTTAATCTCTTCCTTTTTATATTTCTTTTTTTCATTCTTTCCTTCCTCTGTCTTCATTTTATTGCTTAGATCTTTCTTTCTTCTCTCCTCTTTTCTCTTCAGTCTACTGCTTTTCCTCTTTTCTCAACTCATTCTCCTCCTCTTTCTCCTCCACCATTTTTCTCTCACCTGTCCATTTGATACCTTGATTCCTCTCCTTCATCTCCTCCTCCTTGCAAAACAACAACAACAACAGCCACTGATTAGATTGTCCTCCGTTAATTTCTTCTCATATTTTAGCGCAAACACACACACACACACACACACACACACACACACACACACACACACACACACACACACAATACAAACAGACACACCCAGGCAAATTCTTTAGTGAGAGAGAGAGAGAGAGAGAGAGAGAGAGTCATAATTTCTGCACTAACGCTTTCTCATTCACATTCTTTCGTAAAATTCCTTATATTCATAATTCTCTCTCTCTCTCTCTCTAATATATATCTCGTCTTTCTCGTTTTACCTGTTTATATTTATTTTTTTTGCATTTTTAAGCGATTTAGTTTCAGTCTTATATTTCCACTTCTCTTGATGCTTCATTATTATTTTTCTAATCATTCTCTCTCTTTCTTTATTTTCATTCATATGCAAATGTATTTATTCACGTTTATCTCATGCATCGTTTTCGTCCAATTAACTTTCCTTCCTTTTTTTTTCAGTAATAAAAGATTCGTTTTTTTTCTTCTTGTTTTTTTTTAATGTGATTTTTTTTATTCTTTATAGTCTTTTCTACTTTCATTTCTTAGCAATTTACTTTTTTTTACATTTCAATTACATTTTCATTATTATTTCAGGAATTTGGTGTATTTTGATTTCACATTTCCTCTTTTCCTCATTTTCTCTTATCAATATTTCTCTCTCTCTCTCTCTCTCTCTCTCTCTCTCTCTCGTGCATTATCAACAATATTCTATCTCAACAGTATTTCACGAGCCATTTCGACAGCTGACACAGACAGAGAGAGAGAGAGAGAGAGAGAGTAATCCCTTCAGGTTAAAAAAAAAAAAACTGTGAAACATCTACCCAGACATTTATCTTTTTATTAAATTTTCCCACACATTCCTCTCTCTCTCTCTCTCTCTCTCTCTCTCTCTCTCTCTCTGTTTAAACACATCTGTACATTGCCTGATAAGAGGAATTTTTTTTTCATCTCTTCATTTATTAGAATTGAAAGGGGAGGAGGAGGAGGAGGAGGAGGAGGAGGAGGAAGAGGAGAATTAGAAAAGGAAGAAATGACAAAAGTGATAATAATGGCCACAATGGAGAACATATTCACAGTTGGTTTATGATCACGATATCTGGAAAGTGTACACACACACACACACACACACACACACACACACACACACACACACACACACACACACACACACACACCTTTGTTTACCTGTCTCTGATTTTGACCTGGAATTTACGACTGTTGAGAGAGAGAGAGAGAGAGAGAGAGAGAGAGAGAGAGAGAGAGAGAGAGAATGGGCATGAACATAAAAAAAATATATTGCAAACAATCTATAAAAATGAAGAATGTACACATGATAAAAAGAGGAAAAAGAGGAAAATAGTTAAAGGAGTAAACGAGGAAGAGGAAACACAAGTAAGTCAATAATAAAAGAGTAGTAAGAGGAGGAAGGGAGAGTAAGAGGAGGAATAAGGAGAAAAAGAAACTAAAACATTGGAAGGAAAAAGAGGAAAAACAAGAAGAGTAAGAAGAGGGAAGAGGAAGAGGACGAAATGGAAAAGGAGGGAAGGGGAAGAATTTTAGCAAGAGAAAGAAACAAAATAATAGTAAAAAAAAAGGAAGAGGAAGGAAGAGGAGGAATTTTAGAAGCCGAAAGAAACAAAACAAGAGGAAGAAAGAAGAGTAAGTATAAAATAAAAAGTAAGAGGATGACAAAGAGAAAGGAATTTTAGAATGAGAAAGAAACAAAACAAGAGGAAGAAAGAAGAGTAAGTATAAGATAAAAAGTAGGAGGATGACAAAGAGTAAGAGTAAAAAAAGGAGGAAGAGAGAGCAAAGAGGAGGAGTAAGAGGAAAATAAAGAAGCGTAAGAGGAAAGGTAAGAGGAAGAGAGAGGAGTATCCGTAAGAGTAAAATGAATAAGAGGGTTAAGAAGAAGAGTAAGAGGAGTAAGAGGAACAAGAGGACATGAAACGATGACAAAACGCAAACCAATATTACATCACTTCCTCCTCTTGCCCTGACAACACACTTTTAAGAGGAGGAAGAGGAGGAGGAGGAAGAGGAATGAGGGGAAAGACAAGGAGGGGAGAGATGGTAAAAAAACAAGCTTATTCCCCCCTCTCTCTCTCTCTCTCTCTCTCTCTCTCTCTCTCTCTCTCTCTCTCTCTCTCTCTCTCTCTCTCTCTCTCTCTCTCTTTCGGCCATTTTGACCTTTCTGGATTGGCAGTTTAAGGGTGTAAATTGCCCCATTGCCTTCCTCTTTCTCCTCCTCCTCCTCTTCTTCCTCCTCCTCCTCCTCTTCCTTCCCCTCCTCCTTTATCCGTTCGCTCTTTCCCCTTGCTACCAGCCACTTTTCTCTTTTCCTTCTCCTCCTCCTTCCTCTTCACTTCCTACGTCTCCTCCTCCATCTTTTCCTTTGTTACAGACTTTTCTTATTTTGTTATTTCTCTTTTATCCACTTTTCTTCTTTAATACATCCTCCTCCTCCTCCTTCTTCGCTAAAATGTTAAAAGATGAAAAAATGAAAATGAAAAAAATGAGAAAAAAAAGTTACTCTCGTTTCACATAGACAGAAGCTTCAAGTTGACAGGAGGTTCGGCTGCTTGTTGCCTGTTGCTGCCTATTGTTCTTTATCACCTCTTCCTTCCTCTTTTAATTATTTTTTATCATTTTTGTTCATTTCTTCTACTTTTTCCATTCGCAACCTCTCCTTTTCTCCTTCTCTCTGTTTTCCTTGATCTTTTCTCCTTGTTTTCTCTCTTCCTTCCATTCTCCGTCTTTCATCTCGTCTCCCTCTTTCTCTCCCATTTCTAGACCCTCTCATTCTCTCTCTCTCTCTCTCTCTCTCTCTCTCTCTCTCTCTCTCTCTCTCTCTCTCTCTCTCTCTCTCTCTCTCCCTTCCCTTCCTCCCTTTCGTGTTTTATTTCTCTCCCTTTTCTTTCACTCGGCAAACCCTTTCTCTCCGTTACTTTCATCCCTTTCCTCCTCCTTCTCTTCCTTCCTTTCCTCCATTCTCTTCTCTCCATCTTATTTGTCCCTCCCCTTTCTCCCTTTTCTTTCTCTCGCCAATTCCCTTTCTCTCCCTCAGTTTCCTCCCTTTCCTCCTTTCTTGAGTCTTTCCCCTTCTTCCTTATGTTCCTCCTTTGTCTCCTTTCCTTCCCTCCTTTCTCCCTTCTTTCTCCCTTTCCTCCCTTTCTTCAGTACCAGAAGTATCACAGCAACAGTACAATGACAATCTGTACGATGATGCCTCCTCCTCCTCCTCTTCCTCCTCCTCCTCCTCCTCCTCCTCCTCCTCTCGTTGTTTGCTCTCCTCACCCTCTATCTATTTTTCCTACTGCTTCTATGTGCTATTCTTGTTCCTCCTCCTCCTCCTCTATTTCCTCTTCTCATCTCTATCTATCTCTTTACTTTATCTCCTATTCTCTTGATCTCCCCCTTCTTTCCTATTCCCCTTTTTTTTCCTTCTTTTTTCTTTTTGATTAATTTTTCTCTCCTTTATATAATTTTCCCTCTTTTAAGACGAGTTTTTAAATTTTCTTCTATTCCATTTTATTTTATTGTTCTTCCGATTGTTCACATAGTTCTTCCTTCTTTGTTTCATTTTTTTTTACTTTATATATGTTTGTCTTGCTATACATTTGAATTAAAGGAGATAGGGAACCGACTGTGTGTGTGTGTGTGTGTGTGTGTGTGTGTGTGTGTGTGTGTGTGTGTGTGCATTTGTGTGTGTAGGGCTTTCGTATAGTTTCTGTGTTGTGTCAGTTTCATTGCTCTCTCTCTCTCTCTCTCTCTCTCTCTCTCTCTCTCTCTCTCTCTCTCTCTCTCTCTCTCTCTCTCTCTCTCTCTCTCTCTCTCTCTCTCTCTCTCTCTGTTGTTATTGCCTCTTTGTGTCTGTCGAGGGAGCTAGTACGAACATTTTCTCTCTCTCTCTCTCTCTCTCTCTCTCTCTCTCTCTCTCTCTCTCTCTCTCCCCGTGATAAGGCCTTGGTGTTAAATACTAAACTACAAGGAAATAAAGAGAGGAGAAAGAAGGAGTTTATTGCTCTCTCTCTCTCTCTCTCTCTCTCTCTCTCTCTCTCTCTCTCTCTCTCTCTCTCTCTCTCTCTGAACCAGCGATAGGAGAACAGAATACTGTTAATACTAAATTAGATAAAGAGAAATAGATTACGCCGCTTCATAACTCTCTCTCTCTCTCTCTCTCTCTCTCTCTCTCTCTCTCTCTCTCTCTCTCTCTCTCTCTCTCTCATCTCTTAGTTTTTCAGTTTGTATTTTTCGCGTCTAATTTCCTCCTTCTTTTCTCCTATTTATTGTATTGTTTTGTAGTTCCTTCTCATATCTCTCTCTCTCTCTCTCTCTCTCTCTCTCTCTCTCTCTCTCTCTCTCTCTCTCACGTAGCACATTAAACTCCTCCTTAACGTCATTTTCTCCTTCTCTCGTTTCTAAAATTTGCCACGGGCGGGAAATTTAACTTTGTGTCATTCCTCTCGTCAATGAAGAGAGAGAGAGAGAGAGAGAAGAAATGCGAGGAGGAAGAGGAAAAGAGAGGAAAGTAAAGGAGAGGAGGGAGAAGAGGGAGGGAATAGAAAGAGGAAGAGTTAGCGTCTTTAAAGAGGAAGAGGAAAATAAGGAAAAGGGGGAAGAAAAGTACAGAGAACGAAAAGGAAGACAGAGGAAGAGGAGGAGAATGAGGAAGAGGGGGAGGAAGAAGAGGAGGAGGAGGAGGAGGAAGAAAGTTAGCGGGGAGGAGCAGGAAAAAGTCAGGTGAGATGATGCAATTAAAGGAGTTACCTGAGAAGAGATTGTCACGAGTGCTCTTCTTCTACCGCCTCTTCAACCTTTTCTACCTCTTCCTCTTCCTCCTATTCATGTTCTATTTCCTCATTTCATAACAGTTCTTTCATTATAACTTTTTTTCTCAATACTCAAATTTGTCGCTTATTTTCCGTTTTTTATTATTATTATTGTAACATTTTTTTCTCTGTAATTAACTTTTTTTTCCCTATTCTGTTATATTTTTGATTGCTTTCTATATATTTGCACTTGCTTTCCTGTCCCTTCCAACACACACACACACACACACACACACACACACACACACACACACACGAACACACAAATACAAACACGAGGGAATGATAAAAAGAATATATATTGAATTCCATTAATCTGTTAGGTCTTCATTTTTCCTCTCAAATAACCGGCGCCTCTCTCTCTCTCTCTCTCTCTCTCTCTCTCTCTCTCTCTCTCTCTCTCTCTCTCTCTCTCTCTCTCTCTCTCTCTCTCTCTCTCTCTCTCTCTCTCTCTAGACACACAAGCCGATGCACCACACACACACACACACACACACACACACACACACACACACACACACACACACACACACAGTAATATCCCAACATTCGTGTTCCAATGTCCAGTTTCAAACAGCTTTCGCTCCTCCTCCTCCTCCTCCTCCTCTTCCTCTTCCTCCTCTTCCTCTTCCTCCTCCTCCTCTTCCTCCTGTTCCTACTCTTGCTGCTGCTCTTCCTCCTTCCTCCTCCTCCTCTTCCTTAAATATTATATCCCTTACCCACATACACTACACACACACACACACACACACACACACACACACACACACACACACACACATACATACACACACACAACACTACAGAGTCTCCCTATTTCTTCCATTTCCTTTTATTCTTCCTTTTCCGTTTCTCCCCTCTCTCTCTCTCTCTCTCTCTCTCTCTCTCTCTCTCTCTCTCTCTCACCTCATCTCATTTCATCCAACATTACCTCCCCTCCCTCCCTCTCCCACCCCTCCCTCCTTCATTCCTTCTCCCCTCATCTCCCCACTCGCAGCCAGAAGGGATGTATCTCTCTCCTTACTTATCTCCTCCTCCTAATACTCATATTTCTTCTTCTGCTCCTTCTTTTTCTTCTTCTTTTCTTCTACTTTTCTTTTCTACTATTTAACCTCTTCATTATCTTCTTTTTCCTTACGTTGCTGGTTGTAATGTGTTTAAAGACACTCTCAACTTAACCTAAACTAACTTGTATCTTACACTTAACCCCCTTTGTCTTCTCATATCCTCTTTTTAATTTATTTTTCATTTCATCCTCTTTTGCTATGCGTTGCTGGCTGTCATGTGTTTAAAGATACTCTCAACTTAACCTAAACTAACTTGTATCTTACACTTAACCCTCTTTGTCTTCTCATATCCTCTTTTTAATTTATTTTTCATTTCATCCTCTTTTGCTATGCGTTGCTGGCTGTCATGTGTTTAAAGACACTCTCAACTTAACCTAAACTAACTTATTTCCTAAACTTAGCCCTCTTTGTCTTCTTTTCTTTTTTTCTTTTCAATTTATTTTTCTTTTCATACTCTTTTGCTATACGTTGCCGGCTGTCATGTGTTTGTTGATATCTTAAACCTAACCAAACCTAACTTATATCCTAAACTTAACATTCTTTTCTTCTCTTCATTTCCTCTTTTCCCATTTATTCTTTTCATTCTCTTTTGCTACAAGTTTCTGCCTGTCATGTGTATGTAGATATCTTAAACCTAACCTAACCTAACCTAATCTAACCAAACCTAACCTAACCTAACCTAATCTAATCTAACCTAACCTAACCTAACCTAACCTAACCTAACCTAACCTAACCTAACCTATCCTAACCAATACCTAATCAGTTATATGTTTTCTTTATTTTACGGAAAAGGAAATAGCTCAAGGGCAATGAAAAAGATACGTGACACAAAAGAAAACCCTCTAATCACTTTTCCTGCTAAAGTATGTAGGAGTGGCAGTAAGAGAGGTCAATTTCGGAAGGAGTTTCAGTATGGTAGTTAATTCATATACTCAATAAATTCATAAATGCTTCCTTACTAATGAGAATTCTATCCAACACTGTAAGCTGTCTGATACTATTCACAGACATATTCCAATTCTCCTCCTCCTCCTCTCTACTCATTTCTCATCTCCTGCCCTCCTCCTTATTCATTTCCTTCCCTCCTCCACTTCGTAAACTGTAACCCCAATAGTATCTTCCTCCTCTTTCTCTTCTCATCTCCTCCTCCTTATTACTCATCTCCATCCCTCCTCCAGACTCACTTTCTTTCCTCCTCCACTTTGTAAACTGTAACCACAATAATATCTTCCTCCTCTTTCTCTTCTCATATCTTCCTCCTCCTCCTCTGATTCCTACCACCTCTTCATCTTAACTCATTCATCTTCCTTCCATACGTCATTCCTTCCTTCCTTTCTCTTTATTCCTACTCGTCATCCTTCGTCACCCTAACCGATTTTCCAACTCATCCTCCTTCAAAACTACCAACGCACACAACCACTATATCCTCACCGTCCAACCATACTCTTCCTCCTTACAACTCACCTACACCCTCCTCCTCCTCTTCC
Source organism: Eriocheir sinensis (assembly GCF_024679095.1). Classification (NCBI taxonomy): domain Eukaryota; kingdom Metazoa; phylum Arthropoda; class Malacostraca; order Decapoda; family Varunidae; genus Eriocheir; species Eriocheir sinensis. Next base: position 2,974,284 of record NC_066557.1, read on the forward strand.
TTCCTCTTCCTCCGTCACCACAAAAACACAACAACACCATCCCATCCCCCTTCTATACTCTTCCTCTTCTTCCTACTTCTCCTTTTCCACCACCAACACATAACCTCCCACTCCCATACTCCTTACAACCCACACCCTTCTCTTCTTCCTTCCATCCTCCACCTCCTCCTCCTCCTTCTCTTCCTCGTTTCACCTCCTACTTCTCCTCCTCTTCCACCACCAATACATAACCTCCCACTCCCATATTCCTCCTTACAACCCACACCTTCCTCTTCTTCCTTCCATCCTCCACCTCGTCCTCCTCCTCCTCCACCTTCGCCAATCCCACCGGTCCACTTAGCTGTCCCATTCCCGTGCCGGACCGCCGGGTATTGTCACACGGGCGAAATTAACCCGCTATACCCCTGTTATGGCCAAATTCATGTCCCGAGGAGCCCTGTTATCCGTTATCCAATTTCACGCAGAAGGAGGAGGAGGTGGTGGTGGTGGTGGTCGTGGCAGAGGAGGAGGTAGACGAGGTAGAGGTGATGGTGGTGAAGGGAATGTGGAGGTGGAGGAAGAGGATATTGAGGAAGTAAGGAAAAAAGTGAAGATGAAAGAAGAGGAAGAGGAAGAGGAAGAAGAGGAAAAGAAGGATGAGGTGGTGGTGAACGGGATGTTGAGGAGGAAGAAGAGGATGTTGAGGAAGTAAGGAAAAAGGTGAAGAGGGGAAGAGAAGGAGGGAATTGAGGAGGTTAGGTAAAGGAGGAGGAGGCGAAAGATGAACATAAGAACATAAGAACGTAAGGGGGCGAGAAGAAAGAGGAGGAGGAAAGAAGGAAGAGGAGGTAATGAACGGGATGTGGAGGAGGTGGAGGAGGAAAAAGACTTGGAAGAGTAAGAGGAAGAGAAAATTGAAGGGGTGAAGGAAAAGGAGGTGAAGGTGAGAGATGATGAGGAGGAGGAGGTGGATAAGGAAGGAGGAGAGGATAGAGGTAGAAGAAGTTGAAATATGGTTAGACTGCGTGGTTATGCTTCTCTCTCTCTCTCTCTCTCTCTCTCTCTCTCTCTCTCTCTCTCTCTCTCTCTCTCTCTCTCTCTCTCTCTCGATCTTCTTTTCTTTGTACCGTCATGTTGTTTCTCAATAAATCTTACTTAAGGTGTAATCTTCTTTTCATTCCTCCTCCTCCTCCTCCTCCTCCTCCTCCTATCTCTTAATTCTCCCTTCATCTTCTTCCTCAAAAAATAGCGACGGGAAGGAAAGGTTAGGAAGAAGTTGCATCAATCCTATTATCTTCTCTCTCTCTCTCTCTCTCTCTCTCTCTCTCTCTCTCTCTCTCTCTCTCTCTCTCTCTCTCTCTCTCTCTCTCTCAATCCTACCATCATTAGAGTTTAATCATCATCTTAAATTGCTTAAAAGTCGATCTCTTTCACTCTCCTAAAAGTCGAATCCTTTTAACAGCTTTTAATCGCTTACTGAAAAATGTACTGAATGTCATCTCTAAATTTACGTCTTTTTTTCACAATTTCGTTTTCCTCTTAAGACGATCTGATCCTCTTTCCAACCCCTTTCTTGGATGAGTTCGGATTCTCTCTTTGTTTATAAATTCCTCAACGGTTTTCCTGTTATTTAGTTTTTTTTTTATTATGTATTCTTTTACCTGAGGGAATAATTGAATTTCTCGATATAAGTTATTCTTAATGTATTTTCTTTTTTCAGTTGTTTTTGTTTCATGTTTTTTTTCGTGTCAACAAATTTTCGCGTCATTTTTTTTCCTCATTTCAATATTTCATCTCAAAAATCTATTGCATATTGAGGTGAAATGTACTCTCTCTCTCTCTCTCTCTCTCTCTCTCTCTCTCTCTCTCTCTCTCTCTCTCTCTCTCTCTCTCTCTCTCTCTCTCTCTCTCTCTCTCTCTCTCTCCTCCTCCTCCTCCTCCTCCTCCTCCTCCTCCTCCTCCTCTTCCCCCTCCTCCTCCTCTTCCCCCTCCTCCTCCTCCTCCTCCCTTCGCCGCTCCAGTGTTCTCAATTCCACTTTAATTTCTATCTGCTGATTAATTTATCCGTAATACACTCCATTTCAGACAGACACTCCCCCTCCACATCAGCTCTCTCTCTCTCTCTCTCTCTCTCTCTCTCTCTCTCTCTCTCTCTCTCTCTCTCTCTCTCTCTCTCTTCCACCTCACTTCTCCCTTCACTCCCCCTCTCTTTCACCCCATGGCACACTTTTTAACTCTCTCTCTCTCTCTCTCTCTCTCTCTCTCTCTCTCTCTCTCTCTCTCTCTCTCTCTCTCTCTGCTCCACAAACGCATCCTCTCACTCAGTCTCTCTCGCTCTTGCTCTCTCTCTCTCTCTTTCTCTCTCCTCTCCTCCATCCCTCCCAAAACCCATTCCGGAGTGACACCCTCTCTCTCTCTCTCTCTCTCTCTCTCTCTCTCTCTCTCTCTCTCTCTCTCTCTCTCTCCCCTCAATAACAGGTCTCTCGTTTCTAGGATGTTGTGAACAAATTGTATCTCTCTCTCTCTCTCTCTCTCTCTCTCTTGATTGTTATGTAATGAACTCTCTTGATGGAATTCGTATTAAATGGTCATATTAACTTTGACAATTACCTTTAAGAGCCAGTGGGCCGTGCAGATTTAGAGAGAGAGAGAGAGAGAGAGAGAGAGAGAGAGAGAGAGAGAGAGAGAGAGAGAGAGAAAGGAAATAGAGAGGACAAACGATGACTGACACCGAAAAAAAAGCTGAAAACAAGGGGAGATAAAAAAAAGATTAAAACCGACCAACCAACCAACAGACAAACAAACACTCACCCACACCTGCCTAAACACCTGGCCAAACGCCCGTCAACACTCACCTGGAAAGAGAGAAAACACAAATAAAATCACATTCCATAATATTAAACAAATAACGATGTATATTAGTTCGTGGGTGGGGAAAAATAAAACAAATATATAAACAACAAATTTGAAGATAAATAAACAGGAAAAAACAGTTATATGTCAAAGAAGAGAAGTAAGGAAAAAAATAATATGAAAAGAAACGAGAGAAAAAAGTAAATCGTGAAAAAAAATACGGAAGAAAATATTAGAAAAAAGAAACGAAAATAAAATAAACTAAGAAACAAATAAACGAAAATACAACGAAAGAAATATATAACACGACAAAACAAAAAAATAGAAGCAAATAAACTAGAGCAGAAAAAAAACGATGAAAACAAAACGGATAAAAAATCAGTAACAAAAACGGACGAAAAAAAAAAAAAACATTGAAAAAGGAAGAGAAAACAAAATGTGGAGGAAAGAATGATGACAGGAAAGCTGGAGAAAGTGAAAGGGAAATAAAAGGGATACACCAAGAAGGAGGAGGAGGGCGAGGGGGAGGGGGAGGGGAAGGAGGAGGAGGGGGAGGCAAAACTATCTGAGATAATCCCAAACGAGAAGGTTGTGTAGAGAAGACGCCTTAGAGTAAATCCCTCTCTCCCTCCCTTATCTCTCTCTCTCTCTCTCTCTCTCTCTCTCTCTCTCTCTCTCTCTCTCTGGGACTGCTCGACTCGGCTTTTCCCTTCTTTCATTTTTCTCCTTTTGACTTTCATTCTTTCTTTCGTTTCTTTTCAGGTTTTCAAGGCTTAGTTTCCGTTTAATCTTTTCTTTGGTCTCTCTCTCTCTCTCTCTCTCTCTCTCTCTCTCTCTCTCTCTCTCTCTCTCTCTCTCTCTCTCTCTCTCTCTCTCCAAAGGTAAGAAAAGTCAACGAATTGTCTTCCCAAACTCCCATTCCCGATCAGAGAGAGAGAGAGAGAGAGAGAGAGAGAGAGAGAGAGAGAGAGAGAGAGAGAGAGAGAGAGAGAGAGAGAGAGTTATGAGGAAGGAAAAAAGCTATAATCAGGAGCAAAGTAGTGATGGGAAGAGGAAAAGAGGAAGGAAGGAGGGAGGGGAAGGGGAGGGAGAGAAGAGGGAGGATGGATGGAAGGAGAGGAGGAGGAGGAGGAGGAGGAGGAGGAGGAAAGAGAAGAGGTCCAGAGGAGGTAATAAGATTATCGAAGGGGGAGAGGAGAGAAAAGTTGGGACAGGACGCAGGAGGAGGAGGAGGAGGAGGAGGAGGAGGAGGAGGAGGAGGAGGAGGAGGAGCAGGGATAAAATTAAAGGATATATACGAGACGGAAGAAAGAATTTGGAAGAGCTAACCTAAACTTGGCTGTGCTGCGGTCAAGGAGGAGGAGGAGGAGGAGGAGGAGAGAAAAGAAGACACATAGGGCTGGGTATTATACAAAGGAAGGAGAGACATAAATAAATGAGAGAGAGAGAGAGAGAGAGAGAGAGAGAGAGAGAGAGAGAGAGAGAGATAATAAAATAAAAATTGAAGTCTTCGCAAGTTTTCGTTAAAAAGACTTGGGTTTCATTTTACTTCTGTCGCAAAATTTCAGTAAAAGCATGTCACATAATCTCTCTCTCTCTCTCTCTCTCTCTCTCTCTCTCTCTCTCTCTCTCTCTCTGACAAAACTACTTCCTAATCTTTTCTTTTCCTTCTCTTCTCTTTCAATTTTGTTATATCCTCTCTCTCTCTCTCTCTCTCTCTCTCTCTCTCTCTCTCTCTCTCTCTCTCTACGTCATTTTCCTTTTTCCTTTCCTTTCCT
>NC_066557.1:2981393-2991393 GCF_024679095.1 Eriocheir sinensis
AGGCGAAATGAGGGCAGCGAAAGTAAATAAACGAACAGAAGAATAGAGGAAGATGAGGAAAAGGAAGAGGAGGAAAAGGAAAGAGGGAAGAACAGAAGGAGAGGATAAAGTGGAAGGAAGACTATAGGGAGTTGAGGATGAGAAAGGAAGAGAAGAAAAAGAGAAGGAGAGAAGGAAGAGTAGATCGAGGAGAGAAACGGAGAATGGTGAAGTGAGGAAAAGAAAAAAGAAAAGATTAAATGATACAGAAGAGGAAAATGAGAAGAGAGAAAAGGAGTAAGAAGAATTGGTAAAAGGAGGAGGAAGGAGGAGAAGGAGGAAGAGGAAGAAAGACCAAGAGAAAATGAGGGGAAAGGGAGAAAGTAGGAAATTGATAAAAAGGACAAGAAAAAAGAAAAAGAAATGGGGAAAAGTGGATAGAATGAAGAAAGAAGGGAGATAAGATAAAATGACACAAGATGGAGAAAAAAAAGGGAGAAAGAAAAATAGGTATGGGAAGAAGGAAAAGGAGAAAAAATCGGTAGAGAAAGATTAGAAGGGATGAAAAAAGGAAGAAAGAAACAGAAAAAAAGATAAGGAAAGGGGAACTAAATAAAGGATGTGAAAGTAAATGAAGGAAGAGAAGAATAGAGGAAGAGAGAGGAGTGTGTGTGTGTGTGTGTGTGTGTGTGTGTGTGTGTGTGTGTGTGTGTGTGTGTGTGTGTGTGTGTGTGTGTGTGTGTGTGTGTGTGTGTGTGTGTGTGTTTATTACCACTCAGCTAAATTAGGAAGTAACGGTTATCTATATTATTATTATTATTATTATTATTATTATTATTATTATTATTATCATCATAAACACTATTTTATAAGTGAATGACCCAGAACAAACCTCTCTCTCTCTCTCTCTCTCTCTCTCTCTCTCGCACTTATAAAGAAAAGTCACAAATGGAAGCTTTCTCAATAAAAATGCAAATATATTTTCTTTCCGATTGTTTCTCTGCCTCGTACGTCTCTCTCTCTCTCTCTCTATTCCGTCATAAGAATCTTCCCTATATCTAATTTATTATCGTCTTCCTTCTACTCCATTACCCTGTTAGATGCCTATATCCTCCTCCTCCTCCTCCTCCTCCTCCTCCTCCTCCTCCACCCCCCTTTCTTCTCCGCTTCCATTTCAAGCTTCATGGACTTCTGGGTAGAGAAAGTGACTTGTTTTCTTCTTGTAATTATACGGGAAGGAAAAAGGTACGAACATTCTTCATCCTTTTGTTTTGAGCTACTTGTTTTCCGCTCCTTTTATTCCTTTCTTTTCTCTCTTCTTAACTCCTTTATTCTGGTTATTATTCTCATTTTGTAACTATTTCCTATTCATCCATATTTTGTTTTTCTTCCTTATCTTTAACTACTTTGTTCTTTATTCTCATTTAATTTCCATTTCTTATTCATTCCTATTTTGTTTTTCTTTCTTATTTATTCTCATCTATCGCTTTCTCTGTTTTCAGCCTTTTTTTATTCCTCTCTTCTGTTTTTCTCTGTCTTCATTCTCCTTAACCACTTTCTTGTTTCTCCTGTTCCTTCTCATTCTGTTTTTCTTTCTTATTTATTCTCATCTGTCCCTTTCTTTGTTGTCAGCCTTTCTTTTATTCCTGTCTCCTGTTTTTGTCTTTCTTCATTCTCCTTAATTACTTTCTTGTTTTCCTCTTCCTTCTCATTTTGTTTTCATTCGTTTCTCATTCTTAAAGGTTTCATTCCATATTAAGTCTCAGAGTAGTCAATCCTTTTCTTATAATCATATTTTCTTTCCTTATTCGTTTTCATATTGTTTTGAATCATTATTTATCTTCATACTGTTTTCGTTTTCTTCTTTCATCCTCGTACCCTCCACATTCCTTAGTCATTCTCATATTTTTTTCTCATTCATTATTTATGTTTATACTGTTTTCGTTTTCTTTTTTCATCCTCATACTCTCCACATTCCTTATTCATTCTTACTTGGTTTTCGTTGCAATTTTCATTCACTAAAACTAAGATATATATGCGAATGACAACTTCCTCTTTCATTCCTTTCTTTCTTTCTTCTTCTTTCCTCTTCTTCCTCCTCCTCCTCCTCCTCCTCCTCCACCTAAATACATTAATAATATTTCCCATAAGACGGTGTCCACCAACTGAAACTTTCTTACTACCTCATTCGTATTCAGGAGAGAGAGAGAGAGAGAGAGAGATCATCATTCTAGGTAATATAGGTCTCTCTCTCTCTCTCTCTCTCTCTCTCTCTCTCTCTCCCACCTATTACTTTTTCATCCATTTCCATTATTTCTCTACTTCCTTTTTTCTTCTTTCCTCCTTTATCTCCATTCTCTCCCCATTTGTCTGAGTTTATTTTCCGATATTCTCTCTCTCTCTCTCTCTCTCTCTCTCTCTCTCTCTCTCTCTCTCTCTCGATAGGTAATACGTGGAAGGAATAAAGAAAAACTATATATGAAGATTTTTTATCATAATTTATATTCTTTTTCAACTTTTTTATTTTTTTCTATTTCCTTCTTCGTTTCCTCCTCTTCTTTACCTAATTTAATCTTCACATCCACCTTTCCCTCCTTTTTATAATTCCTGGTTTCATTTGGTATTCTTCTTTTTCTTCCCTATTTCCTTTCCCCTTTTGTTTTACTCTTTCCCTTTTCTTCCTTCCTCCCCTCTTTTTCTTTCCTTGTCCTCTTTTCTTCCTTCCCTCCTTTCCTCCCTTAAGATCATCCCAGAAGAGTCGTTGATGATTGAATTTTCCGTGAGAAGAAGAGGAGGAAGAGAAGGGAAAACAGGAAGATGTATAGAGAAAACGAAAAAAACATGATAGGAAAATAAAAAAAAGGAAAAAGGGAGGAAGGGAAAAATAAGATAGAAAAGAAGAGTGTTGAGAAAGAAAATAGGAAAATATACGAAGGGAAAAATAAGAAAGATGTGGGTAAAAATGAACAGAATGGAAAGATAAAAAAAGGAGAGGATTGAAAAAGAAAATGGAATAATATACAAAGGGAAATAAAGGACGGATGTGGATAAAGGGGAAACAAAAGGAAAGATGTGATGGTAAAGAAATGGATAGAGGAAGAAAATGGGATGATAAATAAAGGGAAAGTATGCAAAAGAAAGAGCGAATGTGACAGTTAGATATATAGAGGATGATGGTAGAAATAAATAAAGACTCATGTTAGGAAAAAAATGATAAATGGTAATAAGGAAAGGGAATGTGGGAGAGGAGAAATAATAAATAAAGGAAGGAAGGTAGGAGAGAAGGAAGGAAGGAAGGGGGAAGGAAGGAAGGAAGGAAGGAAGGAAGGGGGAAGGAAGGAAGGAAGGAAGGAAGGAAGGAAGGACGGAAGGAAGGGGGAATGAAGAAAACAAAATGAGAAGACAAAATACAGAAATCACAACAGGGAAAATCTAGGAAAACAGGAGAAAGGAGAATGGGGGAAAAGTGAAAGGGGGAGGAAAACAGTAGGGAAAAAGGAAAAAAACGCGTAAAGAAGGGATAAAAAGTATAAAGAAAGGAAAAGAGAGCAAAGAAAAGTAAAGGAAGAATGAGGAAAAGTGTAAAGAAGTGAAAAGAAGAAAACAGTGAAGGAGGGGAAATTCGGAGAAGAGGAAAGGAATAGAGGAAACAAGAAAAGAACATCGTAAGGAGAAAAAAAGTTTAAGAAAAGTGAAAAAGAGGGAAGAAAAAAGCAAAGCAAGGAGAAAAAGTGCAGGGAAAAGAAAAAGTGTTAGGGATGAGAAAAAAAGAGCAGGAGATGGGAAAAAAAATGCTAAGAAGAGAAACGAATTGAACGAAAGAGGAAAAAAAAGCGAAGAAGGGAAAAAAGTGTAGGGAAAAGGAAAATAGAGTGCAAAGGGTGGGAAAAAAGAGCAGTAAAAGGGAAAATAGTGTTAAGAAGGGAAAGAAAGAGTGTCCGAAAGGGTAAAAGAAAGGAGGGGAAAAGTGTAGAAGAGAAGAAATTAAGGGATGAGAAAAAAAAGGAAAAATATGTAAAAAAGAGAAAAGAAGTGTACGAAAGAGAAAAACAAAGGAGGGGAAAGTAGAGAAGAGGAAAAAAGTGTAAGGGTTGGGAGAGAGGTATGGAGGGGAAAAAGAGGAAAGAGGACAACAAGGGACGGGGAAAGTAAAGAAGAGGAAAAAAGTGTAACGAATGGAAAAGAGGTATGGAGGGGAAAAAGAGGAAAGAGGAAAACAAGCGACGGGGAAAGTAAAGAAGAGGAAAAAGGTGTAACGAATGGAAAAGAGGTATGGAGGGGAAAAAGAGGAAAGAGGAAAACAAGGGACGGGGAAAGTAAAGAAGAGGAAAAAAGTGTAACGAATGGAAAAGAGGTATGGAGGGGAAAAAGAGGAAAGAGGAAAACAAGCGACGGGGAAAGTAAAGAAGAGGAAAAAAGTGTAACGAATGGAAAAGAGGTATGGAGGGGAAAAAGAGGAAAGAGGAAAACAAGGGACGGGGAAAGTAAGGAAGAGGAAAAAAGTGTAACGAATGGAAAAGAGGTATGGTGGGGAAAAAGAGGAAAGAGGAAAACAAGCGACGGGGAAAGTAAAGAAGAGGAAAAAAGTGTAACGAATGGAAAAGAGGTATGGAGGGGAAAAAGAGGAAAGAGGAAAACAAAGGACGGGGAAAGTAAAGAAGAGGAAAAAAGTGTAACGAATGGAAAAGAGGTATGGAGGGGAAAAAGAGGAAAGAGGAAAACAAGCGACGGGGAAAGTAAAGAAGAGGAAAAAGTATAAGGGATGGGAAGAAAAGAGTCTGGGAGGGTAAAGGAGCAAAGGGCCGGGGGGCCATCAGCTGCAATTGAAAGTCAGTCAAGAACTCAAAACAAGTAATTTCTATGTAAATTAACTCTGGCTGACACCTTTTCCTCCTCCTCTTCATCCTTGTCCTCCTTTACCCTGCCTTTTCATCTTTCATTTACACCTTCCTCTTTTTTGTTTTTCTCCTCCTCCTCCTCCTCATTCTCTTTCTTTCCTCCGTCTTTTCATCATTTATTTACATTTATCTCTCTTTATTTTCATCTCATGTTTACAAGTTTTTTTTTCTCTCACTTTTTACGTCTAATTTTCCGTTTCTCTTTGATATATTTACCGATCCATTTTTTCCCATCTTCCTCTTCTACCTTCCTTTTTTATCTTCAATATACATCTTTTTTTTTCTATTTATCTGATGACACGTCAGTCTTCTACTTCTCTTCTCCCCTTTTCATTTTTTATTAACCCTTTTCTCTCTTTTATTTTCCCAAAGCAAGTTATCTTATTCCTATCATATCTCTCCTCTTTATCATCCATTTACTTTTTTCTATTTTCAATTTATTACCTAACACCTTTTCTTGACTTCTCTTCAATCGTTTCGTTGTTGTCTTTGCCTTTTCAAGTATTTCCATCAACTTAAAAAAAATCTCTAAGACTTAATAATTATGTCCTTTTATTTGCATACAGTTTCTCCTATTAATCCTTCTTGTCTTATATTTCCTTCCTTTGCTCTGCCTTTCCATCTTTTATTCAATTTACCTTCAACCAGACCTCATTTTATTTTAGCTTAAACCTTATACTATTCTTCCTCCTTCTCTTCCTCATTTTCCTTACCTTTCTCTCACCTTTTACTTCTCTTCCATCCTCTGATATTTTTTTTTGTTAACTGATTTCTTTTCCTTCTCTTTTTCCCTCCCTCCCTCTGTCTTTCTTCTTTATTTTGACCTTTCTTTTCCGTTCCCTTTCACCTCAAACCTATTTTTACCCGTAACTGCTTTTTTATTCTTTCTTTCTTCTTGCGACTGTTTCTGAAGAAGTTTCTATTTTCAGTCTTTCTCGTCTCCCTTTTCCTCGGTTATTTTTCCTTTCCTTTCTTCTTTCTCTTTTTTAAAATTTCGACTTCCTTTACCTACTATTTTTTCTTCCTCTCAAACTCTAGCGTATATTTCTTTTCTTTTCTCTTCTTTTCTTTATTTTTCTTCTCTCCTCTATCGTTTTTCTTCTTTCCTTAATTCGTAACTTTTTTTTTTAATTTACCTTCCTCTACACACTACTACTTTATTTCCTCCTCTCAACCTTTATCGTAATTACTTTTTTCAATTTTTTTCGTCTTTTTCCTACTCTCCTTTTCCTCATTTTTTTCTTCTCTCCTCCTTTATCGTATCCTATTTTTTTCTTTAAGCTTCATATTCCTTCTTTTCCTTTCTTCGTTTTTCTTTTCTCCTCCTCCTCTTCCTCCTCCTCCATTTATTTCCCTCCATACATTCCTATTAATTGTTTTTGAATGGCTTGATGTTCTCCTGTATTTCTTTTCCTTTCATTCCTCTCCCTCTTCTCCCCTTCTGTGGCTTTGGAGAGAGAGGCCACCTTTCTCTCTCTCTCTCTCTCTCTCTCTCTCTCTCACATCAATATTTTTTCCACAGTGTCAAATTCCTCTGTCATGTTTCTCCGTGTTGTTTCTCTTTTCATTTGATTGCTTCGTACACTCTTTTATTGAGAGAGAGAGAGAGAGAGAGAGAGAGAGAGAAGAGGGGGGCGGGGTGGAGTAGGTAAGCCTCTTTTCCATGCCTCTACACCTTACACTCTATCCCCCTTACTCTCTCTCTCTCTCTCTCTCACAGGGCCGCTCATCAATTTCACATTTTTCTCAGTTTACTTTATTTTTTCAACTCCTACTTCACATTAAACTTACTTTTCCATATCCTCTTCCTCCTCCTCCTCCTCTTTCTCTTCCTTTTCCTTCCCTTTATTCAACTTTTATTTTTTATCTTCCATTCCCTTTTTTTCCTCTTACCTCTTACCTTTCCTTTTTCCCATGATCTTAACTCTTCTCTTTCACTATTTCCGAATCCAACATCCTCTTCTTCCTTCAACTCCTCATTTTGTATATTCCATTCTCTATTTCTTTTCATTTAAACATAATATTGTACAAAACGAGGCTCAGAATTACACGTTTTGTATATAACTATTTGAAGAATTTGTGTGTGGGACAAAATTAACGCCTTCTCTTTCCGTACCTTGTTATCTAATGCATCATTTAACTTTCTTTTTTTTCTATTCGTCTCAACTTTTCTGCTTCTTTCTCTTCTCTATTTCCTAATCTTTCTCTTTTTTTTCTTTCTCATCCTCCCCCTCCTTTTCTATCTTGCATTCTCTATTTTTACCCTTTCTCTTTCCTATACCTTTCCTATTTCTCTTTCTTCTTCTGTTTTACAATCTCTTTTTTACTTTATCCCTCTCCTCTTCCTTTTCCATCTTCCTCTCTCTATTAATACTCTTTCACCTACCTTAACTTTTTTATCTCATCAGTTTACCTTCCCTTTTTTCCCCTCCCTCTCTTCCTCCTCCTCCTTCTCTCTCCTATTTCTAGTTTTCACCCTTACTTCTTTCTTACCGTTTTTACAGGATCATTTTACCTTACCTACTTTCCCTTCTCCCTCTTTACTCAACTCCTCCTCCTCCTCCTTAGTACCCTCCAGGAGTGCCTGACTTATTATTTGCATTCTGCCTTTTTTTAAAGCTTTATCAGGCGCGAATTTCCATGTGAGTAGAGCAGCAGGTGTGTGTGTGTGTGTGTGTGTGTGTGTGTGTGAGAGAGAGAGAGAGAGAGAGAGAGAGAGAGAGAGAGAGAGAGAGAGAGAGAGAGAGAGAGAGAGAGAGAGAGAGAGAGAGAGAGAGAGAGAGAGAGAGAGAGAGAGAGTATGTATTTGGAGTAAGACAAAATAGGAGCTCAGGAGAAAAAAAAATGAGGAATGAACAAAAGAGGAAAGACCAAAAATATAAATGAAGAAAAGGAGAGGAAGGCGACTGTTGAAAAGTGGGTTAGGCTTGAAGGAGAAGGAGGAGGAGGAGGAGGAGGAGGAGGCGTAAAGGGGAAGGGAAGAGGTGAAAAGAACGGATAGGCTGTTCACGTGTTGGGAGAATGAAGAAGGAGGATCACTAGGGCGGAGGAGGAGGAGGAGGAGGAAAATGAGTAAGGGAGGTAAGTAGAATAGGCCTAGTGTTTATGTTGTTGTTGTTGTTATTGTTGTTGTTAATGATGATGATGATAATGATGAAGATGAATGAGATGTACGCTTTTAAATGCTAACTAACGACTGTCTATTCATTTTCGTCCTGTTCTATTCCCTTTGCTTATCCTTCTTTCTTTATTCTTCCCTCTTCTCCCCTTCCTCTTTTCTTCTCTGCTGTCCGCCCACCTTCATTTCGAACACCTACGCTCCCCTCTCCCTATCACTCCCCTTTCTCTCTCCCTCTCTGCCTCCTTCCTCTCCCAGCCCACGTCTTTTATCAACGCCCACGCCTACTCTTCCTGCCTCTCTCTCTCTCTCTCTCTCTCTCTCTCTCTCTCTCTCTGACGCCACTGGGTTATATCAAGCTGTGGAGAGAGAGAGAGAGAGAGAGAGAGAGAGAGAGAGAGAGAGAGAGAGAGAGAGAGAGAGAGAGAGAATAGAGGGAATAAAGGAAAGGAAGTAGGCATATTTTTTTCTCTCAAACACACTCACACACACACACACACACACACACACACACACACACACCACTTCTTAACCCTAACTCTTCACAATATGAGTTCTCTTTTTCCACCTTTTTTTTCTTTTAATTTGTTATTTTTCATAGTTGTTTTTTTCTGTTTTTCCTTACCGTTACACGAGTACACTCATCCTAAGTTCTCTTCGCCTTTCGACATTTATTTTTCCCAACTGAATGTGTATAAGAATTTTTAAACCCATTCTCTATTCTCCATTTACATTCTTCTATCACTATTTTCTCAATCTTAACAACCTATCAGCTTGCGTCTCTTTATGTATGTTTTTGAGTTATGAGAGGATACGCAACGGAATGCTTTAGTTTCATTAGTTTATAATTCTACATCCCATTCACTGTCACTGGACACGGCAAACTCACTAAATGTATCCAAGAGTGTCCTTTATTCATCACAACTATCTGTGTGAATGAGCCTCTAGGTCTATGTATGCATGTATTTAGGCCTAAGATTGTCGATTAGTGTATCCACCACTCTGTTAGTATTGGCACTCACTCACCACATGATTGCCAGGCCTGTTCCACTCATCCACCAGTCTGTTAGTATTGGCACTCACTCACCACATGATTGCCAGGCCTGTTCCACTCATCCACCAGTCTGTTAGTATTGGCACTTACTCACCACATGACTGCCAGGCCTGTTCCACTCATCCACCAGTCTGTTAGTATTGGCACTCACTCACCACATGACTGCCAGGCCTGTTCCACTCATCCACCACTCTGTTAGTATTGGCACTCACTCACCACATGACTGCCAGGCCTGTTCCACTCATCCACCAGTCTGTTAGTATTGGCACTTACTCACCACATGATTGCCAGGCCTGTTCCACTCATCCACCAGTCTGTTAGTATTGGCACTCACTCACCACATGATTGCCAGGCCTGTTCCACTCATCCACCAGTCTGTTAGTATTGGCACTCACTCACCACATGACTGCCAGGCCTGTTCCACTCATCCACCAGTCTGTTAGTATTGGCACTCACTCACCACATGATTGCCAGGCCTGTTCCACTCATCCACCAGTCTGTTAGTATTGGCACTTACTCACCACATGACTGCCAGGCCTGTTCCACTCATCCACCAGTCTGTTAGTATTGGCACTCACTCGCCACATGACTGCCAGGCCTGTTCCACTCATCCACCAGTCTGTTAGTATTGGCACTCACTCACCACATGACTGCCAGGCCTGTTCCACTCATCCACCAGTCTGTTAGTATTGGCACTCACTCACCACATGACTGCCAGGCCTGTTCCACTCATCCACCAGTCTGTTAGTATTGGCACTCACTCACCACATGATTGCCAGGCCTGTTCCACTCATCCACCAGTCTGTTAGTATTGGCACTCACTCCACATGACTGCCAGGCCTGTTCCACTCATCCACCAGTCTGTTAGTATTGGCACTCACTCACCACATGACTGCCAGGCCTGTTCCACTCATCCACCAGTCTGTTAGTATTGGCACTCACTCCACATGA
>NC_066557.1:2993893-3003893 GCF_024679095.1 Eriocheir sinensis
CTTTTCCTATTTTTCTTCATAATTACGTTTTCTGTTTCCCATTTACTCGTGTCCTTTCGTTATTGCTCTCCTTGTCTTTCCACCTCTAAGCGTTTTACTCAGTTAAGTTTTCTTGCTTCACTTTTTTTTTCATCATTTATCTACGTGTTTGATTATCTATTTACTGATTCAACACCTTTTTCCATGTACCAGCACGTATCTACCTCTATCATAACTTTTCTTCCTGTTTTTTTTCCCACCTATCTACTGTTTCCTTAAGGTTTCCCCACCTCAACTTAAGGCTGTTATCCATTAGCGGTCTGTCTGTTTCTTCCTATTTATCTTGTTTAGTGTCTATCTCATTATCTGTATTTATCTGTGTTTGTGTAGAGGAAGAGAGTTTCGGGAGGAGGTTAGGGAGAAGGAGAGAGAGAAAGAGGAGGAGGAGGAGGAGGAAATGGAGGAGGAGGAGGAGGAGGAGGAGGAGGAGGAGGAGGAGGAGGAGGAGGAGGAGGAGGAGGAGGAGGAGGAGGAGGAGGAGGAGGAGGAGGAGGAGGAGGAGGAGGGAGAGAGAGAGAGAGAGAGAGAGAGAGAGAGAGAGAGAGAGAGAGAGAGAGAGAGAGAGAGAGAGAGAGAGAGAGAGAATGTAAGGGGGTGGAGATAAGCTTCAATTCCATCAGCAGTAAATGTGTTTATTTGTTTGTTTATCTGTTTGTTTGTTTGCTTGTTTTCGATGCTTTTAACGTGAATAGCTTCCTGTTTTCATATGATTACACAAACAACAACAACAACAACAACAACAACAACAACTAAACAAGAAAACAACGGAGCACTAAATAATTGGCGAATCAAACAGAAAAAAAAAAACGAAATTTCTCATAATCATCCACACACACACACACACACACACACACACACACACACACATCCGGGCCTGTAAGAAAAACAAAAACACACATAAACTATCCTATTAAAACACAAACAAGGTCCCTGATCACCCATAATGTGCGCGCGCGTGTGTGTGTGTGTGTGTGTGTGTGTGTGTGTGTGTGTGTGTGTGTGTGTGTGTGTGTGTGTGTGTGTGTGTGTGTACGTAATCTACAGCTCGCGTCGTACATATCGCCGAATTCTGCACAGGATACTATGTTGCAGGAGGAAGAAGAGGAGGAGGAGGAGGAGGAGGAGGAGGAGGAGGAGGAGGAAGGCATTCATGTACGGATGAGTTGCGTGTGTGTGTGTGTGTGTGTGTGTGTGTGTGTGTGTGTGTGTGTGTGTTAAATGCCTCCAACTTTCGTGTATTTTTAATCTAAACAACAATATAACTAAACACTTTACTCTCTCTCTCTCTCTCTCTCTCTCTCTCTCTCTCTCTCTCTCTCTCTCTCACCTGGACATTCAAATTCCCTGTTTACAAAGCGAGATGTGTTGGCCGGTAAACAGGATTATTTTGTTGTTTACACATGAAAATTTAAAGCTATTGTGAACTCATTTTATTACTGAGAGAGGAAGGAGGAGTGGAAAGAGGAAAGAGGAAGAGGGGAAGGGAAGAGGAGAAGAGGAGAGGAAGAGTGGAAGGGAAGAGATGAAGAGAGAGGGAGGGAAAAGGGGAAGAGAAAAGGAAAAGAAATGGGGAAGGAAGAGGGGAAGGAGGAAGAGGGGAGGGGAAGAGAAAGGAAGAGGAGAAGAGAGAGGAGAGAAGAAATGAGGAAATAGGGAGAAGGGATAAAAGGGAATAAAATTGTGAAGAAACGACAGAGAAAGTGAGGAAAAGGAAAACACACAAGAGGAGAGAGAGAGGAAAGAGGAGAGGAGAGGAGAAAATAGGGAGAGAGGAGATAAAAATGGACAATGAGAAAGATGGAAGAAAATGTAGAATAAGAGACAGAGAACAAGAGAACAAATACAAGAAGAGAAAAAGAGAGGAGAGAAAGGAAGAGGATGAAATAGGGAGAGAGTGAGGGGATAAAAATGGGGAAGGGAAACAAATGGCACGCTGACGTTAAACTATGGGTGAAAAAACAGTAATATAAATGGGGAAGATGGTGCCAAGAGAGGGGAGGAGTGGGGAGGAGAGAGGGGAGAAGGGGAGGAGGAGCCTATAGAGTGAGGAAGACGTAGGGAACATGGGTGCCAAAGGAGGAGGAGGAGGAGGAGGAGGCACTATAACACTAAGAGGGCTGAGGTTGACACTGAAGGAGGAGGGTGCCACGAGGAGGAGGAGGAGGAGGAGGAGGAGGAGGAGGAGGAGAAGGAGGACGACGACGACGAGGAGAAGGGAGGAGGAAGCGCTTTAGATTTAGCTAAAAAAAAAAAGGGGGAAGATGGAGGAAGGAAAGAGGTTAAGAGAAGACAGGAATAGTAGAGACAAGAGGAAACAAAGGAAGAAAAAGTAAATAGGAGAGGGGGAAAATGAAGGAGGAAGAGGAGGAGGCGAGGAGGGAGAGAAGGACAATGAAGGATAAAATAGAAAACGTGGAATGTGGAAATGAAAAAAAATCAATATAAAAGTAGGAAAAAACAAGAGAAAACAACACCAACAGCAACATCAGTACTCACCTCTGTGTCTGTTTGTCTGCTTATCAAACATCAGCATGGCATCCTCTATCTGTGAGGGAGAGAAAGAGAAACTAAATTAGATAAACAATATATACAAACAAAAAAAAAACGGATAAATGAGATACACAAGAAAAAACAAAAACAAAAAAGTAAATGATGTAACAGGCATTTTTATTACATCAATTCCTGTCAAATGAAGAACAGACAGTTGGATAAATAAACAGAAAGAAAAAGAGAAAGAGAGATAGTCAGATTTACTACTTCATAAAATCGGAATGAGAAAATAAACATGATTACACACACACACACACACACACACACACACACACACACACACACACACACTCGTTCAGTATTCACGGTAAACAGGTAAAGCGAGGTAGCAGTATTCAGCCGCCCGGCACACACCTCTATCAAAAACATCGCCGGGAAAAAATATATTAAAGGTACAAAAAAAGAAGAAAGTCAAACAGAACTTCCACGCACATAAGAGCATTTAAAAAAAAGAACTTCATTTCCTTTCCCTCTAAAATACACTGAGGCACTGATCGAGAGAGAAAGAAAAAAAGAGCTTGCCAACTTTTCAGCAACAAGTAAACAAAGACTTCGTAATAACAGAAAGGTAGAAATTATGAGAAAAAATGAGAATCGAAAAGGAAATACAGAAACAAATGAAAGACTCGAATGACAAATAAGAATGTGAAGAAGAAAAAGGAAGAAAAAGAAGAGATGGGGAAGAAGAGAGAGATGATGAGGAAGAGGAATACAAGGATGAAGGAAGAAAGAACGAGAAAAATGAGAAGGGTAAAGTAGATAAAGAGAAAAAAGAGAAGGAAGAGCAGGAATAGGAGGAGGAGAGAGGAGGAGGAGGAATAGGATCAAAAGTAGTGCCGGAAGAGAGTAGGACTAGGTGGAGGTGGAAGAGGAGGTGGAGAAGAAAAAAAATGATGGAGAGGGGGAAATCATGGAGAAGGAAGATGAGGAGGAGGAGGAGGAAGAGATGGAGAAGAAGAAAAATAATGATGGGGAGGGGGAAATCCAGGAGAAGGAAGATGAGGAGGAAGAAGAGTAGGCGGAGGTGGAGGAGGAGGAGGAGGAGGAGGAGGAGGAGGAGGAGGAGGAGGAGGAGGAAGAGGAGGACGATGCGAGGCGGTGAAAATTTAGTGAAGGAAAAAATAGGCAAACGGCATCTCTGGGAGGCGATGACGTCACGCTACCAGGATGACGTCAGCGAGAGAGAGAGAGAGAGAGAAACCTGGTTTATGCAGATCACTGAACTGCTTCTCTTGTCACACTTCGCTCAGGAATGCCAGATGTATGTACGTGTGTGTGTGTGTGTGTGTGTGTGTGTGTGTGTGTGTGTGTGTGTGTGTGTGTGTGTGTGTGTGTGTCTGCGCGCCTTGGGACCATTATGCTAATTGGTTGACATCTTACAAAAAAAAATCACAGAAGACGTTTAAATATGTGCAAGTCTTGTTATTGTTGTTGTTGGTGTTGTTGTTTGTCAAGGTGCCAATGCGAGATGATGGAAAAGTGTAAGTAGCAATAAATGGTAGTAGTAGTAGTAGTAGTAGTAGTAGTAATAGTAGTAGTAGTTGTGAAAGCAGTAGTTTGGAAGTTGTCTTTGTAATGGAAATTGTTGAAGCAATCTTAGTGGTGGTGGTGTAGCCCAGTAGTGGTAGTTGTGGTCGCAGTACTATATTGGGGAAGAGTGGTGGTGGTGGTGGTGGAGATAGTGGTAGTGGTGATGGAGGTGGTGTTTAGGGAGGTAGTGGTGGTGGAGGTAAACGGGGTAGTGTGTTAGGGGCGGTGGTGGTGATGGAGGTGGTGTTACGGGAGGTAGCGGTGGTGGTGTTAGGGGCGGTGGTGGTGATGGGGGTGGTGTTACGGGAGCTATCGGTGGTGGTGTTCGGGGCGGTGGTGGTGATGGAGGTGGTGTTACGGGAGGTAGCGGTGGTGGTGTTAGGGGCGGTGGTGGTGATGGGGGTGGTATTACGGGAGGTAGCGGTGGTGGTGTTAGGGGCGGTGGTGGTGATGGAGGTGGTGGTGTTAGGGGCGGTGGTGGTGGCGGAGGTGGTGTTACGGGAGGTAGCGGTGGTGGTGTTAGGAGAGGTGTTGGTGATGGAGGTGGTTGTGTTAGGGGCGGTGGTGGTGGTGGTGGTGGCGGAGGTGCATGTCTCATTACCAAACATTTTTAATAAGCTCACACAGGTGTAATTAACATGACGTGCAAATTAGTTACTTAAATTAATGGGATTCCTTTGCCTTGTACCTGTTAATGAGTGCAAGATTTTACATTAAGGCAGCACGGTAACGTTCTCTCTCTCTCTCTCTCTCTCTCTCTCAGTCCTTCATTATCATTTTAAAAAGTTCAAAAGTGGAGACCATTTTACGTTTAACAATGCCACCGACTTGAGAACTAGCCTCCGCCTCCTCTTCCTCCTCCTCCTCGTCCTCTTCCTCCTCCTCTTTTTTCCTCCACCCAATCTATATGTCTTTTTTCTTCTCTCTTTCTTGCCATTCCATTCAAAATCATTTTTTTTTCTTCTTTTAATTTTCCTCCTCCACCAACTTCTACTATTATTCCTCTTTTTCTATTCCTTCATTCTATTTTTTTCTATTTCATTAATATCTACAGTAACTGGCTGATTCTCTCTCAACATTTCCACAACATTAATTCCTCCCCATCCTGCCTCCTCCTCTTCTTCCTCTTCCTCTTGTTCCACTTTTCATCCTATTCAGTCGTTAATTTAATCTCCCCTTCAAAAGTTGTCAGTTTCCCCTATTTTCCTCTCTAATAATTACTCTCTCTCTCTCTCTCTCTCTCTCTCTGTGCTATAATTATTCCAACTTTACTTCCTCATTTCTTGTCTTTTGTCTTCAGTTGGATAAAGAAGTTAAGCGAGGACAAAAAAAAGTTTCTTCAGTCACCCTTCGGAGGCATGGAAAAAGAAAATGGGGACGGTCAAAGAAAATGGATCTTCACTCAACGGAAAATGGGAAATGGTTACGCTCTTGTGGAATTCCTTTTTTTTTTTAGTACAGGTTCACACACACACACACACACACACACACACACACACACACACACACACACACACAGACACACACGCCAATAACACACTGCCTTCACAGTAACTGAATTAAAACGACAGTTGTGTTAATATTTTTGTTTGTGCTCTCTCTCTCTCTCTCTCTCTCAACTGCAATAACAACAACAACTACCACTACTTCGGTATGTAATAAATGTTCTATCCTTTTAATTTACATTCTTTCCTTCCTTCTTTCCTCCTTTTTTCCATTACAAATTATCTTCTCTTCTCCTCTGTATGCCTCCCTTCTTTCTTTACCTCCATCCTTTATTTTGCTCTTCCTGTCATTGACCATATGTTCCCTTCTTCCATATTCCTTTTCTCTTCATTTCCTGCCCTAACTTTCCACTTTATCTCTCCATTATTTTCTGATCCTATTTCTCTCTATCTTCTAACCCTCTCCTTTCCTACTCTCTCATTATCTCTTATGTTATAGCCTTTCTTCTCTCTCTCTTATTAACTTATTCTCCTATCCTCTTTTGCTTACCTTTCATTTCACCCACCCCTTCTCTTCTCTTCTTCTTTCTTTACTTTCCCTTTCTCCCCTTCGCTACTCTCCTCTTCACTCTTCTCCCATTCTCTCCTCTTTATCTTCCAGCCAACTATCTCTGTTCATCCTCCTCCCTCCCTTCCTTTCCCTCCTTTCTCCAGTTCCTATTGTCTCTTATCTTCGCTCTCTCCTTTGTTCGTCCCTCTTTTTCTCCTCCTCCCACTTTCACTTTCTCTATCCTTTTCGCTTTCCTTATCCTTCCTTTTCTCTCTCTCTCTCTCTCTCTCTCTCTCTCTCTCTCTCTCTCTCTCTCTCTCTCTCTCTCTCTCTCTCTCTCTCATCCTCCCTTTCCCTTCCTCCCTTCTTCACTATCATACTATCTCTTTCTGTCCCTCTTTCCACCTTTTCCTTTTTCCTCCTTTTCTTCTCCCATTCTCACTGCTACGTTCTCTTGGTCTCCCTTTTCTCTTCCCTTTCTCCTCTCCCAAGTGTTCCTATGTCACTCTTTTTCTTCCCTTTCCGACTCTCCCCTTCTCTCTTTTCCCTTTCTTCTTTTCCTACTTCTTCTTCTTAATCAATTTCTTACTCTCTCCCTCGTTCTCTTTCTCTCTCCTCCTCCCTATCTCTACCTCCATTCTGTCTTTCACATTGTCCCTTCTCTCGCCCCCTTCCTCCCTTTCTCTCCCTCCTTTCTTTCTTTCTCTCCCTTCCTAATTCATTTCATACCTCTCTCCTCCTCCCTATCTTTACCTAAATTCTGTCTTTCAAATTGTCCCTTTCTCTACCTCCTCCCCTCTCCACTTTCCTTTTTTCCTGTCTCCTCCCTTTCTTCATCCTTTCTCTCCTTCCCATTATCTCTTCCTCCTTCTTTTCTCCCTTTTCCTCTCCCTCTGTTTCTTCACCTGCTTTCTCCTCCATTATCTTCCTCCTTAATCCTTTTCTCTTCCTCCCTTTTTATTTATTTCCCCTCCTCCCTATCAACTACCTTCCTCCTTTTCTTTCTTTCTTTCTCTTCTTCCCTTTCTCTTACTTTCTCTTTCTCCTCCAATCTATCCACCACCTTCCTCCCTTTCACAATGTCCCTTCTCTCTCTCTGCCTTTCTCCCTTTCTCTCACTCCTCCCTTTCTCCCTTTCTCTCCCTCCCTTCTCCCTTAGAGCAAACTTCCCTCGACTTGTCCAACTGTAGCTTAACTCTCGGCTAATTTCTGATGTTCCCTTGTGTCATTCCTTTCCTCCGTCCCTCCTTCTCTTCCTTTACCTCCTCCTCCTCCTCCTCCTCCTCCTCCTCCTCCTCCTCCTCTCTTGAGTCTTCTTTGGGCTCATTCTTCTGTTAGTAATTATCAGGATTCAATTTTCTTCTTCTTTATGTGACTTTTGAATTTGCTTTATTTATTTGTTTCTATGTTTATTATTTTCAGTCTCTCTCTCTCTCTCTCTCTCTCTCTCTCTCTCTCTCTCTCTCTCTCTCCATTCATTTCCATAGACAATATTCCCAGAGGACACACACACACACACACACACACACACACACACACACACACACACACACACACACACACACACACACACATATTGGCAGGTAAATCGGCTAATAAACTCGCATTCCTACCTGGGGGGAAGTACCACCTGGGGAGGAATGGGGAAGGCAGGGGAGGAGGGGGGGAATTAGACTAAAGGGAGGAATAGAGGAATGAACGGTGAAATAGGGAGAGTAAGGGGAGAAAGAATGAGTTAGGGAGAGTAAGAGAAAGTTAAAAGGGAGAATAATAGTGGAAAAAAGATGAGAAATGGGGACGATGAATATGTGAATGGAAGAACGGAAGAAGGAAAGATAAAAAAGGAAGTAGAAGCAAAAATAGGGAAGAAAATATAATGAAGAGGAACAAATGATTGATTAAAGTGATAAGGAAAAGAATGGGAAGGTAAATGATGGAAGAAAGAAATATATGGAAAAGATAGAAATGGAAGAAAACGGGAAATTAGTGAAAAATGATGGACTAAAAAAGGAGGAATGAAAGTGAGTCTTGTATCTTTCCTCGCCTCTCCTTTCACTTTCCTTCTTACTATTTTTGCGCCATTTTATTTTTATTTTATTTTCCATTCCTTTCTCTCTTCATTTTCTCTCCATTTCCTCCTTTCCCTCTTCTCTCCCTTCGAGCGCCAGGTAATTCTACACAGGTGAGCACGTCTCTCTCTCTCTCTCTCTCTCTTGCTGATAGATTGAGTGCGCGTGCGTGCGTGCGTGCGTGTGTGCGGGTGGCCGGTAGTTGCAGCAAAACGTGTCTAATATTCATAAAATTTTAGACAAATTAATTTATTTTAGTTTCAATCTCATTAATTTTTATGCGCACCTAATTCGTTTTTAGTATAATGGAGCTTGCTAATGTGTCCGCGGCGGCCCCGCACACGCGATGACACGCTAATGAACCTAATAATAATAACAGTAACGACGCGGCCCAAGACAATAATAATAGCAGAAATAATAGTAATGACAATAATAGCAATAATAATAATCGTAATAATAGTAAAAAGTTGGGCCAGTCACGATATATTTATGAATTATTTCCTCGTCCTTGCTTGAGTGATACGAAAAAGCTTGAAGATAACGAGTAAACAAAAGAGTAATGATAAAAAAGTGGAAGAAATACAAATTAGAAAATAAAGAAAATGAGCGAAAGGTTATAAAGAAGACGACAAAAAAAAAGTGATTGAGAGAGAGAGAGAGAGAGAGAGAGAGAGAGAGAGAGAGAGAGAGAGAGAGAGAGAGAGTGACAGATGTGGCGTAGGTGGCGGTGGTGGTGGGTAAGAGAAGAAGAGGAGGAGGAAGAGCAGTACCAGAAGGAGGAGGAGGAGGAGGAGGAGGTGGAGGAAAGGGGGGAGGGGTTCTATGCATATTCAGTAAGGGGGGGCGTGGGGGGGTTAGGGAGACAGACTGGTTGGAATAAGCTGAAGTTAATTGTTAATGCTTACTGTTAATAGGAGAGAGAGAGAGAGAGAGAGAGAGAGAGAGAGAGAGAGAGAGAGAGAGAGAGAGAGAGAGAGAGAGAGAGAGAGAGAGAGAGAGAGAGAAAAGAAAGAGAAAAGAGAGAGAAAAGACAGATACAGACAGGCAGACAGCTACAGACAGACAGAGACAGACAGACACAAACAGCCAAAACTAACAACCAACCTCCCATAAAAAAAACCAGCAGAAAAAAATAACAAAAAATAACAAACGATACATAAGACAGACAGACAAACAGACAGGAAGGAAGGAAGACACGTGGAAGACAGGAGAGAGAAACAGACAAACAGACAAACAGAGAAATAACAGATGTACATTCAGTACCCGTTAAAAAAATAAGAAACAACGAAAAAATAAACAAAAACAAAAACAACAAATACGACAAAAGGTAGGCATGACAGACAGACAGACAGACAGACAGAGATGGAGACACGCGGCAGACAGGTAACGGACAGGTGTGGGGCAGGTGTTAGACAGGTGTGTACGCTAATCCTACATGGTTGCTGAGGGATTAATTTTTTGAGGTTGTTTGTTGATGACTGTTCGTTAATCCCCTGAGAGCAATAATAGGCGATGAATATGGAAGGAAAGAAGGAAAGAGAGGAAGAAGGAAGGAAGGAAGGAAGGAAGGAAGAAGGGAAGAAAACAAAGATAAAATAAGGGATAAATAATGAAGGGAAGGATAGGGGGACTACAAGAAGGATTGAAGTAAGGGAATAAGAAAGGAAGGAAAGAAGGAAAGACAGAAGGAAGGAAGGATAGACAGAAGGAAAGAAGGAAGGAAGGAAGGAAGGAAGGAGGGAATGAAGAAAGAAAGGAAGGATAAAATAAAGGATAAATGATGAAGGGAAGGATAGATGGACTGCAAGAAGGATGGA